>NC_083777.1:6135000-6290000 GCF_963514075.1 Conger conger
TGTGCATTGGATGGTCAAAGAGCCTACACTCCCATGAATTTGTGTTTTACAATGTAGGGAACTTGTCAGTGCAGTTGTGTGTGAGGAACATGACTGGCCCTTCCTATTCGAGTTGAGACTGACATACATTTAAGTTTTTTTTAATAAGTAATTTAGAAAATGCCTTCATTCATTTTAATGGGCAGTTCATGTCTCATCTAGATCCAGCCCATTCTCCCATAAGGTGAGCTGTTTGTAGGCAGCAGCACGACTAAAGCATGTTTTCTATGATAAAGCAGTCCTTGAGTTCCCTGAACACAGACAGAAATGAGGAGAAAAGGGTGTTTGTGTTTTTGTCTGCTGTTTTGTGGACGTACTGGTCACATGGTCAACATTCCCTGTCATTGAACAATATTACATTTCATGCCTGTGGTTGTCATTATGGATGGTGGCAGCTGATTCAAAGCACTTTTTTCCTGTGCGGTAGCCATGTCTGTTCGAACGAAATAATGCGTCGCTTACCAATTGCAGAGGTATGTGACCATACAGTGAAGAATGACCTAAACCTTTCCTTTCCCAGCATTTCATGCCAGAAACCAGTCAAGTAGGTCATTCTTCTTCTCAGTGGTCATAGTGCACAAGTCGGAGCCAAGTGTTAAGCATTCGTGGGGATGGCCCACCCCTCGGTGAAGATTTGAACCTGGTGTGCGTTTTGCGCTTCTTAATTTCCTTTTGCATCTAAATGACCCAGCGTGTGAGCAAGCTCTAATTTTACATTTAAATTATCCTGAACTATCACTTGGCTTACTCTTTTATTGCTGTACTTGTTAAGTGGTAATGTCACTAGATAAATGCTACTTGGACACTAAGCATTTCATAGGTCAAGTCAAGTCAGCTTTATTTGTTTAGCACATTTACATGCAGCAACAGCTGAAACCAAAGTGCTTTACAGATTGAGGAAAAAAAAAAAAAAATAAGGAGCATAGATGCAGATAAAAGTGCAACAGTACCAAGTAGAATACAATATAAAACAATATATGATAATAATTTAAAAAGGAGAGAAAATAAAAGGGCTAAAAGCAATTAAAAACAATAAACAATAAAACAACAGAAGTCAGGGACCGAACGAGGACAAAGTAGTAAAGAAGTAAAGAAGGATGGCTACGTGGGGGGGAAGGCCAGGGAGAACAGGTGGGTTTTCAAAAGGGATTTAAAAACCTCTAGGGTCTGAGCGGCCCGTACGTGGAGGGGGAGGCTATTCCACAACTTGGGCGCAGCAGCCGCGAAAGCTCTGTCTCCCCTAGTTTTCAGCCTAGTTCTGGGCACCACCAACAGTAGCTGGTCTGCTGATCTAAGGGATCTGGAGGGGGTGTGGCGGTGCAGGATCTCGGAGAGATAGAGAGGGGCCGTTCCATGCAGCGCTTTAAAAGTGGTCAAGGCTAATTTAAAGTCAATGCGGAAACGCACGGGCAGCCAGTGTAATGCAGACAGAACTGGGCTGATGTGGTCATGTTTCTTTGTCCTCGTAAGGAGGCGCGCAGCTGCATTTTGCACCAGTTGTAAGCGACGGAGCTGGGACTGATCAATCCCTGCATAAAGTGCATTACAATAATCAAGGCGGGTGGTGACGAAAGCGTGCATCACCCTCTCCAGGTCTTTCTGGGAGAGGTAGGCTTTAGTCTTGGCCAGGAGTCTGAGGTGATAAAACGACAGTGCTAACCTGCTTTACTAATTTAAAAGCACTGTCAAAAATGACTCCAAGGTTTCTGACCGAGGTCGAGAGATTAGAACCCAGGGGGCCAAGAGCATCGACGAGGGGGGCCGGGAGGACACTGTTAAAAACAATAACCTCTGTTTTTTCCTCATTTAGGGTCAGGAAATTATTGGACATCCAGCCCTTTATGTCGGCCAGACAGTCTAGTAAGAGCTGTATTGAGGTTTTCCCTTGGAGTTTCTTTAGTGGGAGGTAGACCTGCACATCATCAGCGAAGCAATGAAAAGAGATGTTGTATTTTGCTAGGATCTGACCTAGAGGCAACGTGTACAGTAAGAAGAGAGCGGGCCCCAAAATTGATCCTTGGGGCACCCCACAGGTGAGGGGGGCCACAGAGGAGGAGAGGTCACCAATCTCAATGGAGAAAGACCGGCCATTTAGGTATGACCGAAACCAGTCAAGGGCGACACCCCTGATGCCTACATAATGCTCGGAGAATCGTGTGGTCTACGGTGTCAAATGCTGCTGTAAGGTCAAGGAGCAGCAAGATAGAGGGGTTGCCTGCATCGGCGGCCAGGATAAGGTCATTGAAGACACGGAGAAGGGCTGTTTCAGTGCTATGTCGTGGTTTAAAGCCAGAATGGAATTTATCATGTACATTTTGTTGTTCAAGAAAAGACTGTAGTTGTGAGTGAACTATGCGCTCCAGGACTTTTGAGAGAAATGGTAGTTGGGAGATGGGTCTGAAATTTGCAAGGACAGAGGGGTCGAGACTAGGCCTTTTTATTCGGGGCTGGACCACAGCATGTTTGAAGGTAGCTGGGACACAGCCAATGCTGAGACAGGCATTTAGCAGCAGTAGTATGACAGGGAGAACAGAGTCAGGGACTTCCTTGAGAAGGCGTGAGGGGAGAGCATCAGAGGGGCAGATAGTGGGTCGCAGGTGTTTAATGACATCAGAGAGAGAGGAGAGGGAGACCGGCACAAACTGATCAAAGACAGCAGGCAGGGGGTGAGGGGGGAGAGGAGGGGGTGGGGGGGGCGAGAGAGAGGGGCGTCTGAGGGCAGAGACTTTACTAATAAAGAAGTTGAGAGCTTTCACATAGGGCAGGTGAAGGCACAACAGAGGGGGTATCACAGGGGTTGATAAGGGAGTTAAGGACTTTAAACAGAACCTGGGGTTTATTGCAATTAATTGTGACTAAGTTGGAGATGTAAGTTGTTTTTGCACTTTTGACAGCTGTTTGGTAGATGGACAGAGCGTTGCGCAGAATTTGAAGGGAGACGTGCAGCCTATCCTTCCTCCACTTTCTCTCAGCACGTCTGCATGCGCATCTAAGAGCGCGCGTGGAATCATTTAGCCAGGGTGTCGGGAGGGTTTTCTTGCGTGTAAATTTAAGAGGTGCAATAGTATTTAAAATTTCAGTGCATGACTCATTAAACTTGGAGAGAAAATCGTCTACATTGGTGATACAGTTTGCATCCATCGCACAGATTGGGAAACTGGCAAAAACATCAGAGAACTGGACAGCAGTGTCAGGGGTAATCATGCGTGACCGTTGCATGGGTACATGAGAGGAAACAGCAGGGCAGGGAGTTGTAGTTGAAAACACAATAGGTGAATGATCAGAAATACCAGCAGCACATATATCAGTTATATTGACGGATAATCCAAAAGATAATACGAGGTCGAGAGTGTGTCCTTTTTCGTGCGTCGGGGCCATAACGGATTGGGTGAAATTGAATGATTCAATGAGGTTTAGGAAGTCTCGAGACAGTGGGTGTGATTGGCAGCATACATGGATATTAAAGTCACCGCATATAAGGATATAATCTTATCGCACCATTAATCCAGAGAGGAAGTCCATAAAGTCATTTATGAAATCCTTATTGTATTTGGGCAGGCGGTATATCACGGCGCAGAAGACAACAGACGACAGATTCAGTTCGAAGGACTGCAGTTCAAAGCTCGCGTAGCTTGGTGTCGGCTGTGACAGGCGACAGTGAAAGGTGGATTTGAACACCGAGGCTAACCCTCCACCTCTGCCAGAGGAGCGAGGGGAGCTAAAAAAGTTACAGTCGGGAGGAAGAAGTTCGGAGAACGGCAAGAACTCACCCATCTGAAGCCAAGTCTCGGTTATAAACATGAAGTCCAAGCCACAAGAGATGAAGAAGTCGTTCAGAAGAAATGTTTTGTTTGCTAGCGACCTAGTATTTAGCAAGGTGGAGGCTGAGCTCTGCGCTAGCCGAGGGCGAAGCGCGTCTCAGCGGCCGAAGAAAATCAGGATTCACACCGCCACTGAGTCTGCGAGCCCATAGTCTACAGTGGTGGCGCAGTGGATCCGGTGAAGAGGCAGTAGTGGGCCGGCCAGGTGATAGCATCGGGCCGGGCGAGGAGGTGGCGACAGGCGGCAGTGGCTCGGGAACAGCGGAGCGAAGCCAGCGGGCTCTGCTGAGTAGTGAGCGTCGGACAGCGGGGAGGTAGCATCCATCATAGAGGAGACAATCGTTGATCACGGACGAGGAAGCCAGCAGGTAAGCCTTTATTTTTACGAGTACTCCGCCTCGCTTGCCCCGTCTTCTGTAGCGTTTTTTGCGCGAAAAGGCACAGGGGGGACGGTATAGGTGAGCAGGAATGTCCAATAGAACAGGGGGGAGACTCGTCGGTTGTTCACCCAAACAGTGTGTTGACAGCGTTTCACCAAACGCCCTTAAGTTTAGAAGAGCTTGGCGATCGTAAACCAAGAGAGTAGAGGTTTCCCGGCAGAAAACACATAAGAACAGAGCAATCACAAACAAGAGGTTTAGCAGATGAGGCGGACGGCTAGCCAACACGGGCGCCATCTTGCAACCAAAGTGTGACCTCTACAATTGTGATGCCGTTTTCTGAAATTTCATGCAATGCTTTGCTTTTCCCACACTGTAAAGCATCCCCCTCTCCATGAGACTTTTCTTCATTTTCTCCTTTCCTATGGCTATTGAATCTTTATTTCACACACTATGAAGTAAAGATTCAATAGCTCACAGTTTGCATTCCATATTCACATACATTTAAGCCTGACCAAAATATTCTTTCTATTTCTATTTGACAACTCAAATCATGTACATTTGGGGTTAAAGGCCGCATCTTGAAAATATCAGCCTCCTTTCAGCATGGTTACTTGTACGTGTGTGTGAAATCAAAGGTAGAATGAACAATTTCCCCTGTTGCCCTTTACTTGGAAACAGTAAAGTTTAAAGGCAAGGCACACCATATGCCATTGTGTTTGTAAGCAAAGTATGCACAACAGCAGTTCAACAGCAGTTCAACAGCAGTTCAACAGCAGTTCAACAGTAGTTCAGTTTTCCCCTTTGGCATGGATTGTGCAATGCCAGTGCTGTTCTGATGTTGAAAGTACGCCATTTTGTGATGGCAGCTTTTTCTTGTCCTGTCGTTTTATTCTTGCATGTTCAGTCACAAAATGGATGTATACTGCTATTGGCCCTTTTAAAATCATTTACCATTTACAATTCCCTATTTAAAAACAAGTTGTGATTTAGATGTCACTGTAAAGAATAAAACTATCAGGAAAAGTTAGGACAACTCCAAGAAACAAATTATAGTTGTTTCCAAAATTAATAATTGGAAAATTGAAGGCAAAATTTCTGCCATGTTGATATCTTACATCTTGCATTTAAAGGCTGTGGAAAAGCTCCTGAGGTTTTTGCATGTCAGTGAGCTGTATTCATGCTAATTCATATAAAAATGATTTGACCTTTTGCTATATAAGGAAGGGAATACCTTTATTCAGCTTGAATTTCATCATGATGGGAGTATTGAGAATTTGGAAACAAGATCTGGTCAGCAAGATTCAGATACAATCCAGTCCTTCTTGCTGAGGGCTATGTGTTGTGTGTTGCCATTGACAATCATTTTTCTGATGGTGTGCCTTTCCTTTCAATAGTGCTCAGTTTAGTTTTGTCCTTGGGGGTGGGGGAGCGGGGCTGATGTATTTAAGGCTAAATTCAGAATTGGACTCTTAATAGTGATAGCATAGTGAAATTAAGCCTTTTCATTTCTTTCATATATGCATCAATGGGATAGTCCAGATACATTCAGCTGATTAAATCACAGACCCGTTGTGGTGGTGAAAGGCATGAATTTGGTCGTGTGGATAAAAAAAGATTAAAACCGAGTAACATCGGCCCGGTTTACTGGTTTACCTTGCACCCCAAGGGCTGAAAGGACCCGGCTGGTTTATTCAGGAAGAGGCTGAACATTTGGTTTTAGGTTCTCAGGCTACCTCAGTTTTATCGGGAGATGAATGTTTTACAACGCTAGTCTCAGGAAGGGAGTGCATCAGTGTTCCCCAGAATGAGTGTGCTGATCTGACCCTGTCAGTCTTTATGCATTTTTTTATATGTATTTTTTATTTTTATTTTGTTATTTTTTTTCTTTCCTTCCCTTATTTTGGCCACGGACTGTTTTGATACAAAAGTTTTATTCAGGAGCCATGTTATTTGTGTCAGTGGTAAAAAGGAACTTGCTTTTACACTGCAAAAGTGTCCTGTGCTGTGGTCTGAGCTGGGGCCTGTGGAACTACAGTGCTTTGAGCTGTAAGCCTGTGTTTTAAAGGTAGACCTTTGGATATGAGAGAAATTAGTAGACACCAGAGAGGCTACTCTGATCAGAAACCCTGCCGTTTATCTTACTTTTATGTTGTGCTCATTGTGTGCAGAAGTTCCTTCCAGGGCAGTGAGTTTAATTCACTCATTACTCATTATCATTGTGAATTGGGTAAAGGAAACTGGCTTGCTGGGAATGTGAAACTTGTACCAGAACAGAAAATGGTTAACTTTGTCAGTTGTGACAACGTTTGCCGATAATCTCTCATGAATGTGTGTTTTGTCCTCCACAACATACATGCTACAATATACGTTAAAACTGGAGGATATGGGCGGATGTGAGCATAAAACAAGGGGAGGGGAGTAAAGGTTCACACTTCAGTGGTGCTCTGTCTCACAGTGCTCCTTTGTCTAACTGGTGCCACCTGTTTGGCTGTTGTTCACAGCGGAGTCTTTGCCCCAATCCTGGTGCGAAGTAATACCCCAGAGTCTACCTTTAAAGATACCTGTGAATTTCAATGCGTTTGGCTGAGTGGGAATACTGTGGTTGATGGCGATTTTTGAAATGTCATGCACTCCTACAAGAAGTAATATTTCCAAGGTTTGTTAGCTAATGCTGTCATGTCAGGTTTGTTTAGGGGTCGTGGCGGGTTCATGAAGTATTCTGAGTTTTGGCGTATGTACTGATGGATGAACCGTTAAATCTTTTTTTGAATCCATTTTTCTGTTTTTTTGGACGGCCACATGTTGTTCAGATTATCCTTCGTTGTAGGTTCAGGTTCTCGCTGAATGAGCATTCATTTTGGTCTCAGGATGTTGGTATACAGCTCCACCTCAATACCTTTGGATTCTGCCCAAAGAAACTGTACTAAACCAATTACACATTATTCAACCTCTTTCACTGCTTTATGAACAGCAAAGATTGTATGGACACAAGGACGTGAAGGGAGCTCTTTGTAAACTGCCACGATGCTTACATAAGACTTCCTTTGTGCATTTTTTATTTATTTTGCAAGCCAGTGTTCAATTCAGGTATTGCAATAAAAAGGTTCCCATGTTTGGATTGCTATTATGCAAAGTGAACTGGAGCATTGGTTGGAAATATTTTGTTAGTTGGATGAAAAAAGGAATTGGCTCATCAACTCTCAACTTTAGCCTGCTATGAAATTATACAAAAAATGTTGACAGTTGCATTTATTATTTGCATTAAGTTTTTGCTCTGGCACAGAAGTGCCTTGTGTGTCTTTTGCAAAGAGTGCACTTTCCCTTAAAACTTGACAAACACAGCATACCTCAGACAAAGCATGGGGGTTTTTCCAAGCCTGAATTTACCAAATGCATCACCTCACCCCTGTCATTGTGGGTCAGCCTTGAGTTACTGTTTATTATTGAGTACAGTTTGTAGCAATGGCCACATTTTATTCTTTATTTTATTTTTATTTACATTTTTCCCATTAAGCTATAACACTAGTTGCTTGACGGTACCTTGCCCATGTTATAGAGTACATTGCTTATCTGCCCTGTAGCACTTGGTCTGCTAAGGTTATTGGTTAAGGCTTCATTTTGTAGCGCAGCTATAAGCTGTGTCAGCAGTTGCCCTTTAGTTCTCTTGTCTGGTAGAGTTGCGTATTGTAATTTATTATTTAGCAGTATCACTGGACTTGTTGGTGAAGTGGCATTGAATGTAGAGTGCTAAACACTGAATTTACATCTGCTAATGTAAAAAAAAAATATATATATATATATGAATATACATTTGTACACACACATACACACAGATGCATTATTAAATACTAATTTCCATACGTATCTAGTGGAAGGGATATAGTGGCATATAATTCTGGGAACAGAAATTGTGATGGTAGATCCCGTCGCCCACCCCAAACACCCACTCAATTCACTCCATCCTTTTCTGTGTTTAATGTGACTTAAACTTAATGTTGTTTGGTTAGGGGGTGGCAATGGAGGAAAGGCTATAACCTGAAGGCCAGCCGGTTTGATTAGTTGAGCACTGGAATTGTGCTGACAGCATATTTATGATGGTGAGGTGAAGTCTTGGGGCTGTTGTACAGTACAGTAAGGTTCAACAAGGCACTGCCAATTCCGTGTATCTCTTTCTGGTTAAGTAGTCAAACTTTGTTTACTTTTAGGAAAGTTTTAAATGACGCTGCTGTCATTTATTAAGATTAACTTTTGTATATTATAAATATATGTGAAATAACAGGAGACATTGGTATTTTTTGCATGCAGGCCAGTGTAGGAGTGGCGGTAAAAAACGATGTGTCCATTGTACCTGAAATTGGCCGCATTTCTTGGAAATTGATGAAAGCGGTTTTGTCTCGGTTTGTAGTTATGTGAGGAATTGACGACACTGAAGATTAGGCAAGACCTAGTCCTATCACACAGACAAACTTAGACTTGAAATCCACAGTAGCCAGTCATTATGAAGAGACTTGCCTCAGATCTATAGCGACGGTACTGTTGTTTCTTAGTGTTGTTTCTTAAGTTTTATTCCCCTGATATAATGTAAATAACTATGCCTGAAAATATGTTCCTCACATTGGTCTATTATTGAATATTGGATATTATTCTGCTTGTTGGAAATCCCTTTTCTAGACATGGGATGGGGGAGATGGGGTAGCGGGGGAACTGCAGTCTCTACTGTTCGGGAAAGACCAATCTGAAAGGAAATTGCTCAATATTCTGACGGGAAAGAGTGAAAGGTCCCAGCTGGACAATGTTTGCGTTTCCCACTTCCCACCCAGTTTCCGCAGAATAGTGAGATCGCTCAAAATGTTCACGTGGAGCGCTGAAGGAGGGGAAAACTTGGCTGCCGCCTGGCTTCCATACTCTGGAAACCACTCTGGGTAAATTCACATGTACATAAAGCACTCTTACCTTTGCTTTAGATTGAACCAGAGCATCTCGCAGGAATTCCGCTCTTTTGTCTTTTTATTTGTTCGAAGATAACAGTGAATGTCATTTTTTAAACTCCATTCAGGTAAATATTTCAGCCAAATCGTGTTTTTTAAGCTGCATTAAAACTCCAGCACATGGTGCCTCAGGTGCATAATCCAGTGGCGTTCTATTCCTTTACTAATGCTGAACAGATCACCTTGGGTCCTGCTCTCTGGGCATCTCCTGCCCTTTTTATGGGTCTCTGATTCGCAGGGAGGGTTAACTCTTTTTAAGACCATATGGATTGAATGAGAACCTGAATAATTGAAATTGTTGATTAGGCCTATATAATGGGAGACTTCTACTTGGTAGTTTGCTCTTTAACCACATGGCAATGTTGCGAGATTTTAGAGGATACATTCAGATTTGTCATTGTGCTCATGATGAGATCTGTTGGGTTTTTTTTTCCACTGAGTGAATTACATCAGGCATTATGGGAGCTACAGTACCTCCCTATTCATGTTGTCCAAAAGCATGGACAGAAATTGCAACTAGATTAAATGTTTTTTTTATTTTCGTTTGTAAGATACTCTCCATCCTTAGCCTTATTTCCATAATATAGTTGTGGTGTAGTTTGCAATACGGGGGACAGAGAATGGATTTGTTTTATTATTGAAGGGTTATAATGGTGAATGTGCTCAGTGTTGACTGGTTCTTCACCTGGAGTCAGGTGAAGAATTCTAAGAAACCAGTTACCCAACCTCTAGTTCAGTCTGGATGCTCAGAAAGCAGGCACGCCCAAATGTTAATGGACCTCATTTCATACAGTTTACAGTGTCAGACACATTTGATTTAATCTTCTCGTACTGTTCTTACACGTTTTGTTATTGTACCGTTCGTTTATTCTAGGATGTGATCGATGTCCGTAGTGAAGCCCTGAATCAGAATACTTGCGTTTGTTTGATTGCACTACTTATTTTCCTTTTTTTCAAATGCAAAATATGGTCTACAACTGGACTAATAAAAATGAGTTTGCTCTTAATTTTTAAACAAATAATGTTTGTGGTCTTTTAATCTTTATTTTGCGTTGATTGACAGGCACCGCTTATTAATCTTGTATTGGTGCATGAATAAGACCGATGGTTATGTTGTATTCCATTTTGTGGGAAAAAATGCCATGTTCCCAACATTTCTGCTGTAGCACTGTCTAAGGTAGTATTCACTGGATGATTGTTCAGAACCACTATTCTTCTAATAAATTTTGTTGTGAAAATATTTCAAGTTCCTGTGTTTCTTTCCACGTTGCTCAGTTAAATATGGAGAAATTCTGAAATTCTGGTCATTCAAACATAAACAAAAAAATAGCCTAGTTGTTGGGGAGAACCCAAATGAAATGTTAATTAAAAAGATATAAATGGCACATTACATCATGATGTGTCATGAGCATCTGTTTCATCTTTGTTTCACTGCTTGGAATGTCATGGATTACTGGGAGATCTTTGTCGATTTGGCTATTTTGATGTCTAGTCCTCAAATACAGTGGTGTGAAAGTGTTTGCCCCCTTCCTGATTTCTTATTTTTTTGTATGTTTGTCACACTTAAATGTTTCAGATCATCAAACAAATTTAAATATTAGTCAAAGACAACACAAGTAAACACAAAATGCAGTTTTTAAATGAAGGTTTTTATTAAGGCAGAAAAAAAATCCAAACCTACATGGCCCTGTGTGAAAGTGATTGCCCCCTAAACCTAATAACTGGTTGGGCCACCTTTAGCAGCAACAACTGCAATCAAGCGTTTGCGATAACTTGCAATGAGCGCTGTGGAGGAATTTTGGCCCACTCATCTTTGCAGAATTGTTGTAATTCAACCACATTGGAGGGTTTTCGAGCATGAACCGCCTTTTTAAGGTCATGCCACAGCATCTCAATAGGATTCAGGTCAGGACTTCGACTAGGCCACTCCAAAGTCTTCATTTTGTTTTTCTTCAGCCATTCAGAGGTGGACTTGCTGGTGTGTTTTGGATCATTGTCCTGCTGCAGAACCCAAGTTCGTTTCAGCTTGAGGTCACGAACAAATGGCCGGACATTCTCCTTCAGGATTTTTTGGTAGACAGCAGAATTCATGGTTCTATTTATCACAGGAAGTCTTCCAGGTCCTGAAGCAGCAAAATAGCCCCAGACCATCACACTACCACCACCATATTTTACTGTTGGTATGATGTTCTTTTTCTGAAATGCGGTGTTACTTTTACGCCAGATGTAATGGGACACACACCTTCCAAAAAGTTCAACTTTTGTCTCGTCAGACCACAGTATTTTCCCAAAAAGTCTTGGGGAACATCAAGATGTTTTCTGGCAAAATTGAGACAAGCCTTAATGTTCTTTTTGCTCAGCAGTGGTTTTCGTCTTGGAACTCTGCCATGCAGGCCATTTTTGCCCAGTCTCTTTCTTATGGTGGAGTCATGAACACTGACCTTAACTGAGGCAAGTGAGGCCTGCAGTTCTTTGGATGTTGTTGTGGGGTCTTTTGTGACCTCTTGGATGAGTCGTCGCTGCGCTCTTGGGGTAATTTTGGTCGGCCGGCCACTCCTGGGAAGGTTCACCACTGTTCCATGTTTTCGCCATTTGTGGATAATGGCTCTCACTGTGGTTCGCTGGAGTCCCAAAGCTTTAGAAATGGCTTTATATCCTTTTCCAGACTGATAGATCTCAATTACTTTCTTTCTCATTTGTTCCTGAATTTCTTTAGATCTCGGCATGATGTCTAGCTTTTGAGGATCATTTGGTCTATTTCACTTTGTCAGGCAGGTCCTATTTAAGTGATTTCTTGATTGAGAACAGGTGTGGCAGTAATCAGGCCTGGGTGTGGCTAGAGAAATTGAACTCAGGTTTGATAAATCACAGTTAAGTTATGTTTTAACAGTTTAACAATCACTTTTTCACACAGGGCCATGTAGGTTTGGATTTTTTTTCTCCCTTAATAATAAAAACCTTCATTTAAAAACTGCATTTTGTGTTTACTTGTGTTGTCTTTGACTAATATTTAAATTTGTTCTGAAACATTTAAGTGTGACAAATATCCAAAAAAAAAAGGAAATCAGGAAGCGGGCAAACACTTTTTCACACCACTGTAAGTTAATTATGCTTTGAGGACTTTGAGATGGTGTGGATTGATTCCCTTTCCCAAAGCCAGAATAGGAAGGCCTTTGCCTTGTGGCAAATCGGTCTGTAGACATGGGAATTACTTTAATCTTCATCAGCGCAATGCATTTTATCACAATATTGTCACATCCCTTATATGAGGCATTTCGTAGGTTAATTGGGACCAAATATTTCCTTTTGGGGGCAAATCCCTTGTGGGGTGCATTTTTCCATGTTTTGTTGGAAAAAAAACTAAAAAAACACTTTAATCAACATGAAGTTTTCTTCTATGAGGGAAGTCAGTTTGTTGTCAATAATGGTACCCAGATATTTAAACCCCTCTACTCTTTCTATTCCATGGCCACTGCCTTCTAAAATATAATATAAAATAAAGTTATAAAGACTACAAAATGCAATTTGCCTCTGGTATTGCCTTCTCTTGGGTATTTCCACCCCAAACCTGAAAGGTTTTGTGAGATTTATTTCAGTTCCTGAGAGGAGAGGTTTGGTCAGATGTTGTCAAACAAAAATTGATATTGGTAATTTTTGAACTGCATGTTTTCTGTTGAACACCACTTTATGTCCGTGCTGCGTTGCTGTCTTTCAGTGAGCCTCTGGACCGGAGCCTGGCAAAAGTGCAAGATCTCCAGTCGACCTCCACCACGGAGCAGTTCATGGCTAAGCTGTGTCTGCACCACCAGCGGCAGATCGTCGATGCCTTGGGGTTCCTGCAGACCGAGGTGAAGGCTGTGGGCTCCTCCTGTTGTCCAGGGCCATCTGCCTCGAAAGCATCTCTTGAGGTAACTGCAGAAGCGGACTGTAGCCCAGTCCCCCAGCAGGAAAGTCCTGATTACCTCTCTGGACAAACGGCTGCTCCAGTCTCCTCCTGTTCCGCAAGAAGTGCAAGCCAATCTCTAGAAACGGCCGATCTGCCAGACGCCAACAAATCACCTGTCCAAGAGCGATCCCCCGAGACCACTGGCTACACGGACGCCGCTTGTGAGAGTTGTACCTCGCTGACACGGTCTGACCCCGTGGACCTGCGCAAAGCCACGCCCGGGAACAGCAGAGGCTCGAGCCTCCTGTTCAGCAGCACCGGTGAGAGGGAGAACAAACAACGGGATGACCTGCCATCATTGTCGACGAAAAACACAAGCTCTGGCAGTCTGGCTGAAGTGAAGAAATTTCAAATGCTTGATGGCTCCCGTCATACTCTTGTTGGCACTTTAGACGAGCGGCAATGCAATCCTGAAACCCTCCTGCATCCCGTCAGGGATGACCTAAGTCCTGAAGAACTCCGTCTGTCTATTGGAAGTCATGATCAGTTAT
The DNA here is from genome assembly GCF_963514075.1 of Conger conger. NCBI lineage: Eukaryota > Metazoa > Chordata > Actinopteri > Anguilliformes > Congridae > Conger > Conger conger. The sequence continues at coordinate 6,148,669 of NC_083777.1, forward strand.
TTGATCATCCCTACCACACCGAGCAAAGAGCCTCATCTGGAATTACCAAAGATTTGTTCATCAGTCCTTGCCCTGCCAAGAAGACCACAAAAGCGTCATCTCCAGCCTCCCCCAGGACGGCTCTGAAAAGCAGCCGGGGGACGTATCCTAGACCCAATCATTCGGTCTGTCCGATAATAAATGACCCAGACATTCATTGTGACATTGTGTACATTAGCAAACCTATAACTGAGTGTGAGCTTCAACCTCCGAATTGCATTTGCCCACGCCGTAATGCTCGTAAGAGTACAAGAGGCTATGCATACATGGAGGAAATCTGTGAGCTGAAAACTGTCCGAACACTGGCTGGGAAACCTGGCACCAACAACAAGGGCAATTGCCCTGCCCCAGTGCTGCAGACCACCACGACAGTTACCCCGAAACAGGCCCTTTCTATGCCGGAGAGTGTTCCCCCTGTGGATATACCCTTTGCTGGAGACTGTGGAGAGACCGTTCAAAAAGAGCAGAAGGATTTAGCTGGGCATGATGTGATGGCTGGGGATGATGTAGCAGCAGTCAGAGAGGCAGACCTGATAGTTGAAACCAGTCAGACTGGCCAGCCTCCTCTCCGACAGAAGACTCCGCCTCCTCTCAGAGACCAGACTGCACCTCCTCTCAGAGACCAGACTGCGCCTCCTCTCAGAGACCAGACTCCGCCTCCTCTCAGAGACCAGACTGCACCTCCTCTCAGAGACCAGACTGCGCCTCCTCTCAGAGACCAGACTGCACCTCCTCTCAGAGACCAGACTGCGCCTCCTCTCAGAGACCAGACTCCGCCTCCTCTCAGAGACCAGACTCCGCCTCCTCTCAGAGACCAGACTCCGCCTCCTCTCAGAGAGAAGACTGCGCCTCCTCTCAGAGAGAAGACTCCGCCTCCTCTCAGAGAGAAGACTCCGCCTCCTCTCAGAGACCAGACTGCACCTCCTCTCTCGCCGTCTGTAAACCAAGAAATCACAGAGATGGTGACCGAGGAGGAGCAGGAGAAGTCGGAGGCAGAAGAGATTGTGGGTGGTCAAGATGGTCAACCTGATGTGGAGGTGAGGCAGACATTACTGCCACAGGGTGATTCACCAGTTGATGCAGCAGCAGCAGCAAGTGATGAAATTGCCACAGAGGGTGAGGCCAAAAATTGTTTCGGTGAGCTTCAGTCAAGTTCAAGGCTAACACGGGTGCTGCCCACCGAGGACTCCGTTAAGTCAGAGAGCATTGGGGCCAGTAGAGACCTGAGCGAACAGGACCAAGGTCCTGAGGATCCTGAGGCTCCAGTGGCTGAGGATCAGGAACAACCAATGCTCCCTTCGGAGAAAGAGACCCTCCCAGAAATTGAAGAAGAGCATTTAGAAAAAGTGCATTTGGAGGAGCAACAAACAATTAGCATTGATCCAGTTTCTGGGACAGTCAATGGCATAGTGTCAGAGGATAGCAGGAGAGAAGCTGTGGGTGAGATTTTTCAAATAGAAGCTGTGAAAGAATCTGCTGTGGAGGTAAAGCATTTGAAGCATACTGAGAATGAAGACAGTGAACCAGAGACATTGCTCCATCGGACAGGTATTTACGGAAAAGGCCACAGCCAGTCAGCTCAGAATCAACAAAGATTCCCAAGACAAACCAGGCAACGCCTAGTTCGCTTCAGATCCAGGATTCTCCAGTTGACCCGCTCAAAATGTCTGGACCCACGCGCCCTCATAGGTCCGTTAGGGTAAAGCAGCCAGCTCCTCTCACTTTGAGTGATACCACATTGCAGAACACTGAAGAGAAGCCTGTTGATAAACCTCAGTTCTCTTCTGAAGTCAGGCCCAACACAGGTCAGACAGGGGATAATATGGTACAAACGAGACACAAGGCCATGTTGGCAAAACAACTGGGGAATGAAGTGGGAAGTCAGTGCAGCAAAGCAGCACCTGCTCCCACAGCAGGCCCTAGTACAGAGATAGTTGGCCTGGTGATGCCTAACCAGCTAGCCCACTTGAAGGAAAAGCCGACTAAAAACACTTCTGTGGAAAGCAACATTCCTGGAGATTGCAGCATGTCTGCAGAAAATACAATGGACACGTGTCGGAAAATGCCCTTGACAAGGGAGAGAAGCAAGGTTGGCATGTCCTCTAAACCCATGAGGTCTGCAACTCTGATGAAGCACAAGAAGCTGGTCCTCAGATCTCAGAGGTGTGCTACACTGGCAGCTGCTGGCACAAAGGCGGCGGCCGAACAGGACCAGGCAGACCCTGATATCAAAGCCGGGACAGAGAAAGTTTCATCTTCAGAACCCGCCCAGAAAAGGGACCTTGACCCTTTCGGACTGCAGAAGCTTAACCTGTCTGTGCCAAATCCTCCAAGGTTTCTGGAAGCACTGCGAGGGGAGGAAAACCAGCTGCAAATGAGCCTGAACACAAAGTATGATAAGATGCAGAGAGGTTGGGTCCAGCTGGACAAGGAGGGACAGCCGGCACAGAGGCCCAAGAACAAGGCAGACCGGCTGAAAGAGATCTGGAAGAGCAAGCGTAGAGTTCGCAAGCCCAAGCCTTTGGATCAGCAGAGGTACTCTCCCGTGCAGATGCTGTTCATGAAAACCTTTGATCTGACGAGCATCTGCCGTTGGTTTCTGCAGTCCACCGAGACTAAATCGCTGGTGATCGTCAAGAAGGTGAACACGCGCCTCCCTTCCGAGACTCAGCTCTGTTTTCACAGCTCCTCAGCCATAGCGGGCTCTTCCCACGGGGTCTTCCCAAGCATGCAATTCGAACGTTTGAAAAAGCACCTAAAAAAATTTGCTGTGGCGTCCCCCGTTAAAAGCAATGCTAAGAACCAAAAGCTCATTGCGAAAGCCTTGGAGCAGGAGGCCATTTATAGCTAAGGGAAGGACAGGCTCAAAGAGCAGACCTCTGCTACCCGAATCTCCACCAAACCCTACAGCAATTTCCGTAAGCTGGAGGTACGAGCTGCAGAAAGCCAGAAGGCCACTGCCACCATAAAGAGTCCTGCCACTGCCAGGATCCTTAGAAAGTATACCAATATTCAAGAGAAGCTGTATGTTCAGCAGCATGCACTCAAGCCTAAGATTGCTGTAGAAGACCTTAAAGGCAACTGCGTCAAACCTCTGCTATCCCCAAAGCTCGTCTCCAAACCAAAAGCTTTGCCAGAGAATAGGAAAAGGGCTGTGCATGCTGGGGAAAATGCTGGGAAGGAGCGGTGTACAGGCAAAAATGTGAAAGTTAATTCTCCTTCCAGTAAAAGAGACACTTTGAAGAAGGCTGTCAAGGAGAAAGGAGCCAAGAGCAGCAGAAAATCGTCGCAAGTTTTGTCTAAAAATGTTCGCAAGGTGCTGAAGAGGGCTCCTTTAGTGTCGTCGGCTGCTTCCAGACCAAGGAAACCTCCTACTCGGGCTCCAGCTGCTTCAGGACTGAAACGCAGAGCTGCAGTTCCGGTCAGGGCCAGCAGGGTCACTAGAGAGCAGAGGCATGGGGTCGTAAAAGCTGCGCTGCCGAAAGCCAGAGACGCAAAATTACAGGTGAAAACGGCCCTGAGGAGCAAAGCGCTGGAGTGCGAGACCATGCAGCCACTGAGACCGGAGGCCTTGCCTTCACCCTCTCCGGACCAGGTACTGACACGCTCTCAGAGGAAGATGGAGACCATGCCACCCGTGGGTGCGGCATCAAGACCTTCCCTGAAACGCAGCCAGGAGCCCCCGCCCACACCCACCAAACGTACCAGAACATTGCTTTCAAAATGAAAATGTCCTTTGTGCATTAAAATATACTACTGTTGCAAACATGTCTACAATTGGGGCTTAACAGACTTATTGTTGGACTGGCAAATAACCTTTTTTGTGATTCCTGCCTTTGAAAAACTGCTTTTAAGGGGGGGGGGGGTGAATGTGAAGAACAGATCAATCTTGGATTTGCTTTTGCTTCAGTAGGAAGATGCAGAAGATAAAGGTGGTGATGCTATTTAAACTCACTTAAGATATGCGTGTGATTGCCATGTATGCAACCTGTATGACGTGTGTGTGTGTGCATATGTGTGTATGCATACTGTATGGTGTGTGTGCATGCGTGTGTATGACGTGTCTGTATGCATACTGTGTGTGTGTGTGTGTGTGTGTGTGTGTGTGTGTGTGTGCATGTGTGTCTGTATGCATACTGTGTGTGTGTGTGTGTGTGTGTGTGTGTGTGTGTGTGTGTGTGTGTGTGTGTGTGTGAGCGCAAACATGGGTGCTGAAGCCCGCGTGAGGTGCTGCTGAGGAATACACTCCTCTTGTTTTGTATTACACACTGCTTTGCAATCAGAAGAATACAGATTATATAAATCAGGTGCCTTATCAATATTTAAAGTAATAAGATATGTAGCTTAAGACGAGCATCGCTTCTCAACTTGTTGCACAAACACGTGGACTGTGGGGGGGTGGGATTGTGGAGTTTAAAGAAAGGCCTGCTCAAGCACATGGCCTGCACCAGACACCCCCATCTGTCTTCCTGCATGAGATCTGGTCTAGTTCCCTCATCTGTGACGGCTTATTTTACTTTGCGGTTTAGTGGCAGCATCAGTCGTCTGTAAGGTTAAATCTTTTATATTTTTTTTTTGGTTTAACTGCCCTGTTAGAAACCGTATCCAATCACAACTCCTCCCCCCCCCCGTTGTTCTCTCTTATTGTAAACCTGTAGTAGAACTGCATCAAACCCTGTTCTCTTTTAACCATGTCACCATATTTATGGCTGTGTTTTTATTTTAAAGAATATTTATTGTATTTTGAAAGCAGATTATGTACAGTTAAACATATCTTACAGTGTATACCAATCATAAGGTAGACTTCTCTCCAGTGATCCCGCTCCACGACCGATGCATTAATTTATTTAAATGAAGCTGATAGAGATATTTTTGTGGACAAGCAACGCCAAGATTAAAAAAAGAAGAAAAATTGTGGCGTCAATTAAAAAAATATGCCAATGTTATTTTGTTTTTTGACTGAGAAATGTGTTGCTGAATTTGAGGAATAAATTTTAGCAGAAAAATGAGTACACGTAGGCTCATTGTTTTACTGACTCGGTTCAAATGACATGGTGGGGCTAATTAATGAACACGATTTAATTCACTAGAAGCCAGTGAGACCATAGTATTCAGAATAGACAAAAAATACATGATATCATAAATACATTTTTGTATCCCTAAATATGAATACCATGTAAAATGGTGTTGCCTTCCAGCTAGTATGATTTAAATTCTACTGTTTGTAAAAATATAGGACAGATTGAATTTTTAATGGTAATTATGTGGCTCTGAATTATTTAGTCTTGACTGGATTGAGTGACAGTCTGACAGTTCTGTGAGTATTCTGGATGAGCTGAGACCGCATAGCTGCACAAAGGCGTCAGCCATTCAAATTTGTTTGCTGAATGAAGGCGGTCTCCTAAGTTGTTTTAATGGAGTGCTACATATTATATTTTGCTATTTGTAGAGTGTAATTGATAATAATAAGGGTGGAATCTGCACTGCATTAAGGTCATATGGTGTCCAAAGTGTTAGTTTGGTGGGGGTAGGCATTTGGAGTGACAAACTTCCTCAAGCATGTAGCAAATGCTTTAATATTAGGATTTGTTTTTTTTTATGGCCACAACAATGCATAGCTCACATTTTCATTTAATTTGATGCTATGAACTCTGAATCAGCCATCTGTTTTACCCCTCATTTTCCTACAAACCTCGCACACCAAACTTGATAAGTGAATCTATTTAGAAATGTAAGATGCAATTGTGATTGATGTACATAGATATCTATTTTTGTTTTGTTTTTTTTACATTAGGAATGTGCTTTTGCTAATTTGTGATAATTATATTAATGGGTTCGCCCTACAATTGGATCTTAGTTTGTGGGCTCTTTGTTAAATTAAAAATGAAAATGAGAAATTCAAACTTGCAAGGTGTTCCACAGGTTCATAAAGAGCTTTACCTCAGAGCTTTTATGTTTAGACATGCTTCAATCAACAGCCGTGAACCTGGGATTCATAAAAGAGCAGAAACCTTTCAAAATGGCAAAAAATTAGTTTGTCTCATTTTGTTGGTGTAACACACATTCCGTTTGTATGCTGCCAAATGCCTTGGAAATGAATCAAATGCATTAAGACTGCACAGCAGTACTGACTGCCGCTGAAGCTCTAAAACTAGTGCAGTCACTGACTGCCTCGCTGAGATGGAGACTGCAATGTTTTGGCTGTGAGCTGACAGGAAGGCGACCGCACGTAACTGATAGAATGGTGTGTCACGACAGTGGTATGAAGAGGAGCGTCTCTTCAACACATCAAACCTTGAAGTGGATGGGCGACAGGCGAGCGATAGGTCAAAGAACGCGTCTCATTAATGTGTTAAAACGTAATTGACTGCAATCTTGACTGGCTGCACCACCTTTAGCCGCCATAACTGCGTTTGAACACTTCCTTTAATTTAATATCAATCTTTCACGCCACTGTGGATTCTTTAGATTCTTAGTTCATAAATATGAACCTTTTGTTTTTGTAATATTTATAATAAAGTTCTACATATCCATTTGCAAGAATCTTGCACACATGCAAGTAATACTACAGCCTAAATGTGAGACTGCTTACTTGCTTGCTTTGAAAAAAAAAAAAAGGGGTTGAAGTTAATTCGTTGCTACAGTGACGCCTGCTGCGGGAATGTTCAGCAAAGACAATTTGCCCCTGAATGAATGAAGAAGCCTGCAACCAGAGGATTTCCACACGTACATATCTAAGGCTGCTACATGGCTTGTGCTCCAAGTCTGGTCATCCTCAAGAGAGCCAATGCTGTATGTTATGGATGTGGGTGGTGGGGTATTATATTTGGCATGCAGTTTTTTCACACACGCAGTGCTTTGACACAACAGATCCTCACTTCTGCACTGTTACATTCTGACATACTGACATCTGGCCCTACTGCACTGCACTCCAACATCACGCATACAGTATGGCAGTGTAGTCTTGTTGCACCTGGTAAAAAAAATTCCAACGATTTTATACATGCACACAGCATATACACTCGCATCCACTCAGTGCTCTAAAAGTGGCGACGGTAAGTACTACTGACAATGCCAACATAAGGTTAAGACTAATGGGCTACAACACAATTTACAAACTGTTACACATAATTCAATTCATTCATAATTCAACAACAATTTTACCAATGAAGTTTTCTTTGTCAAATCAGCTTGATTTTCGACAATGAGTTCAATTGGCAGCAAGCTCTTTTGTAGGTACTGAGAATGGGAATATTTAGTAGTGATTTTGTAGTAGCTTGCAAATACTGCATAATTTATTTAGTAGACCTAAAAGTACTGAAATCAAGCAGATTCATTTTAGTTTACCCGTTGAAACTGGCAAATTATTTTTTTATTAATTTTTTTGTTTCAGCAGGAAAATACGGAGTGTGAAGTATGCAAAAAAGTCCTACGGCTCTGTATTTTGATGGACCACAAGTTAACCAATCATTATCCACAAGTGCCTTGTTGGCCCGCCCTATTGTGTATTCCCGATTCCCGTACTCCAACGTAATCACGCTTTTTGAGAAGCAACAAGCTGCACTTTAGCCAAATTGGGAGGTACAACAGTGAATATAACCAGTAAATATTTGAACAGGGAAGAACAAGGACATTTTGAACACGAAATCTAACAGTTTGTAGATATTGTAGTTAAGAAAACAACTTGATTTTAGTTTTCTTTCGTAACTATTCCTTCTTCGTTTTGAATTCATTCGTGAGATGGATGAACTGCGGCCTAGCAGCGGCGCCGCAGCCCACGGACTGGCGTCGCTGTTTCCCACTGGTCTGCAAGCAATTTACACGGAGTGCAGGCGGCTGTATCCTGATCAGCCAAACCCGCTGCAAGTAACAGCAATCGTTAAGTATTGGTGGGTATAATTAGCGTGTTTTTGCCAATACGAAATACATTAACTGTGGACTGAGAGTCAATATATTAACTAGTTAGACTAGTTGGGCAGCGTTAGCTAGGTTACAACACCCTGGGACGGTCATCCAGAAAGTTGATAAACTAACGTTAGCTAGCTAGGTAACGGCAACAAATGTTTGCTACGTTGACTAAGTCTAACCTTAACTAGCTAGCGAAAAAATTTTTTTTTAATCATGTGTTGGTTAGCTATGTAGCTGGCTAGCTAGGGTACAGTACCCATATAAGACAAACGATTTTGCTCTGTATGTTAGCTAGCTCACTGGGTAGCTGTTAGCTATTGCTAGACTAGTTCTTTTTATTTTAATATTGTTAATAAATTAATAGTTCAGTTTTATTTGGAAGATTCCAAATTGAGAGTTCTCGTACATATTAGCTATTAATTAGCTAGCTAATATCCGTATGTTAGCCATTGCAACTTTAGAATGTTATTAATTGTGCATATATAGCTAGTTTGGCTGAACTTTTAGATACAGTATTTGAAACCCGAAAACCCAATTGCATGTCCAATCTAACGTTAACTACATGCACGTCAGTTATTACAATATTATTTTCAAGACTTATTTAAAACTATGTAATCATATTTGTTTCAAAGGTATCAAACAAAACAAAATCAAAACATTTTCGAGAGAAGAAATATCACAAAGAAAAATATTGATATCAAGAGCGAAGCCTACAGATTTAGTTTGTTCTGAAGGGCATTCGTTTAATTCAATTCAGCATAATTCAATTACAATACTACTTGGTCACTGAGTAATTGTTCTTTATATGTTCAATAAAGAACATTCAAACACATTAGTCTCTTTGGATTGGTCATTGTAGATATGTTGGTTCTTAAAAAAAAAAAAAAACGGGTGGTATATATTAAAAACTGATATTTCACAAACTATTTTGTATAGTTTCTTTTAAATCTGTCCAATAAATTACTATGTTTACTTCTGTAGAGAAGTTGTCTTCTCTACTGAAGTAACATTTGTAATTTATTTGTAACTTTTTTCAAACATACATTTAAATGGATTTCTAATGTAACTTTTATGTTTATATTCATGTTAATTGAGGTCCTCTTTCAGCAGATCAAAACATGCAAATGCATTGCAGTATCAACTCAATTTTGTTTCCCTTCGATACCAACTACTTGGTTGAACATATAGCATGTTTTGGACATTTTCTGGCCAGAACCAACTTTGGCATTGTATAATTTTTGAATAAATTATTTAATTGGCTAAAGTTAGCTTGTGCCAACTCTTAGCCAAAATATCTACTAGTCTTAGAAGTTTGAGAGTCATTCACCGAGTGGTGCTGATGTAGTAAGCCATCAAATATTGAAAAAATAAATACATTTTTGAATCACCATAAGTGTTTGTCTGGACAGTATTATGGAAGTCGGTGTTGATAATCTGATAATAGACGGAAAATGCTGTCAGACTACAAGTTTATATGATCTATATAATATTAGAATATATAAATTTATGGAGTCATAAGGAGAATCTGGTCAGAACATCCTGAATTTGATGACATGATAGTAGCCAGTATGTAAGGACATTTTTTTTTTTCTTGCTGGTATTGGAGCTGCATGTATGTTTTGACTCTTGAGCTTCATGGCAGGCATAAGGCACAGCACTTGTTTCTCATTAACTGAGCTGCAGTGCTCTGATGTTTCTGTCCTTGTGCAGGTTGGGAGGGCCGGACCCTTTAGACTACATCAGCATGTACAGGAACGTGGGCTGCCCTGCCCAGGATGTGCAGGAGCATTGGCACTATGTGAGCTTTGGGCTGAGTGACCTGTACGGAGACAACCGCGTGCACGAGTAAGTGCTGCAAAACCGCCTTAACTGAAGTTTATCACTCATCCACGCTAATGTTATATTATCACTTATCCACGCTAATGTTATATTATCACTTATCCACGCTAATGTTATATTATCACTCATCCACGCTAATGTTATATTATCACTTATCCACGCTAATGTTATATTATCACTCATCCACGCTAATGTTATATTCGTATTATAATGTTGCGTTATGGAAGCCAGCGGTAACATTTTTATTGTGAAGTATTAGTTCTAAATTTCTTTGAAGCTGTTGTTGTGGATGCAGTAAGGTGTTCGTTATTTTAAATCTGTCCGCATTTATTGTGAGTTTTTGCTTGGTCTGGATTTCTGAGATAAATGTTATGATTTAAAAAAAGTAATATTTTACCCTCTGTGTAGTGTACACATTTTGTTTTACCCATATTGTGAGTTTTCTGTTATGTTTGTAAGCCAGTTTAAAATTGGAAGGGTTTAGCATTTGCGAAGGAAGGAATTTGTTTTTACCTGCTAATGCAAGATGTGGGTGCCGGTACCATTTACAATTTGGAACAGCATCGCCTTTTGTCCCTAAATGTATGTGATGTATCTTTTTGTAAATATGGCTTGTTTTGGAACAGATTCACAGGTCCAGACGGCCCCAGTGGTTTTGGGTTTGAGCTGACCTTCAGGTTGAAGAGGGAAGCGGGGGAGACAGCGCCCCCTACCTGGCCAGCGGAGCTCATGCAGGGGCTGGCACGATACGTCTTCCAGTCCGGTACGTCCCAGCCCCCAGTGCCTGAGTCAAATGCTCTCTGAAGCTGCAGATTCTCACAATCCTGAAACATAATTACCTTTCCACGCTGTGCCATGTGACACGCAAACCTGGAAATTTCAGGAAAAAACAAACAGGCGCAGCATGTCAATGAGTTTCAGATCCCTTTTGTCTGGTTTAATTTGACACTTAACCCAGTGGTTTTGGTTCACAATCCACGATGAAAGTTAGTATGTATGAGTGTATGTGAATAATGAGTCTAGATTCAAGTAATGATGTTGCTCTGAAACAAAATGTGCATTTGTGTTCTAGAACTACCATTTTGTTTGTAAAGTTTTTTTTTCATGAAGGGTAGTATTTCCCCATGAGCTCTGCTCTGCTGTAAGATTGTCTGTGTGCTGTATCTTCGTTTTCTCTGCGGTTCTCTCTGTTGCTTGGCCAGTGTCATGAGCATGAGCCACTGTGCTGTATGTGCTGAGGTGCTCTGAGCCAGTGTGTTGAACAGTGCTCAGGGGACCTGGCTTTCAACTGGATCCAAACATTTATTTATTACAAAACGTGCATAATTATCGTATTGCCAAAAAACGTATTACCCAGTAAGTAGCGCTGTGCTGTCGCGAGGGGCACTGAGCCTGTACGCCTTAGTACAGGGTTTCCCGCCCGCTGTGCCAGGGCACTCTGGTGTGGTGTGTGAGAAATCTTTCAAAAGTTTCTCAGACGTTCAGCTGCTCAGTTAGTTCTAAACCTAACTGAGCAAATCTCATTCACAAAACCAAAGTAAATGTCATTAAAATGCATTTCACTGAAATAAAATTCGCGAAAGATCATTCAGACCTGTGTTGCATCAGTGTCTGTGCTTGGCTTTTGAGGGTGGAGAGCTCAGGGGAACTACGCCAGAGCACAATGAACCATCACGCGCATTACGGTTAGAATTCCTCACTTTGAGTTGAGGTTGTGTTTCCCAAGGGCCGGTCCCCGGGTCACTTCTTCATAGTGGCATTGTTCCCTTCTGTTCACGTTTCCTTGCAGAAAACACGTTTTGCAGCGGGGACCACGTGTCGTGGCACAGCCCCCTGGACAACAGCGAGTCTCGCATCCAGCACATGCTTCTGGCCGAGGACCCCCAGATTCAGCCCGTCCAGACCCCCTTCGGCCTCGTCAGCTTCCTGCAGGTGAAGCCCTGGAACATTCTTTTTTTTTTTTAATAATTTTTATCAGATTTTTTCCCTTTTTCTCCCAATTTGGTAGCCAATTGGACCCCGTCTGATTCAATTAGAGCCAGTATTAGATACACCGCCCACATCCCGTCCCTCGGCGGCCAACGGGAGAGCGACACGCCTTCTTCAAGCCGTCTCGCCTCCCAAGCTGTATGTCCAAAGCCGAGGCGCCTGAGGTGCTTGATTTGTGCGGCGATCTACTAACCTACTAAGTCCCTCCCTCTGGAGCAGCGAGCCAATTATTGCTGCTCCACGTGAGCCGGCCAAACTTGGCTTTTGGCAGGACCGAGAATCGAACCCCGGTCCCCGGTGTGCAACTGCAGCGAACTGCAACTGCGAGTCTGCTGCGTCTTAGCCTGTTGCGCCACCGTGGCTCGCCCTGGAACATTCTAGATAGAAGACTTTTCCCTTCCTGAGAATACGACCAACCTCCCCGGCCAGTTCATCTGTGACTGTCCACTGTAACGTGGCTTTTTGGAAGATTTAGTTTAAAATGTTTGTGTTCTTGCAGCCTGCTGTGTATTTGAAAGGTATTGTCTCTTCATCAATACAGAGATAAATTTACTTGATTCAGTATTTAGCCTGTCCAGTACTTGCGGCCTGCAAACTAGCAAACAACTCCTGACAATGGTGGGTCACCTGAGATGAATTTTCCTGGTTGAATTGGCCTTTCCTTCTTCCCCAGCCTGTGTGTGAAATGGGAATGTCTTTCTCTCCTCCTCCCAGCCTGTGTGTGAAATGGGAATGTCTTTCTCTCCTCCTCCCAGCCTGTGTGTGAAATGGGAATGTCTTTCTCTCCTCCTCCCAGCCTGTGTGTGAAATGGGAATGTCTTTCTCTCCTCCCAGCCTGTGTGTGAAATGGGAATGTCTTTCTCTCCTCCCAGATTGTGGGCGTGTGCACTGAGGAGCTGCAGGCAGCGCAGCAGTGGAATGGACAGGGGATCCTCGAGCTCTTACGCGGGGTCCATGTGTGAGTACGGGCTTCTGCACGCACCCCCCGCTCCCGAAAAGCAATGACAGCTCACCACATCCACCACATCAAGGCCATTTGTCCCTGAAAACCCCCCCATCCATTACATTCCATTTGCCAATGCTTCATGGGTGGAATTGTGAATTGCAGGCGCTTGTGAATCCTCATATCTGTGGAACACTCTTTGTTCATGATAACCCCTGATAACTTTGGTTTATATTTGTTTCCCCTCTGTCTCAGTGCTGGGGGACCATGGCTGATAACAGACATGAGGAGAGGGGAGACTATATTCGACATTGATCCTCATTTACAAGTAAGGCTTTTTCGTCACGTGTTCATCTCTGGGATCACCGTGCGTCCAGTGGTGTAATTGGCCTGTTCATTCTGTACTCTGAAAGAACACATGACATGGACTAGCCAGCTTTCTGTTCCAGGCACAATGGAACCAGGTTTAATCCGTGTAAAACATGCACAGCAGTCAGTGTTTGTCCTGTGTTAAGCCGTGGTCCTGTGGTGTGTTGCGCGTGCGTGCGTGCGTGCGTGCGTGTGCGTGTGCGTGCGCGTGTGTGTGTGTGCGTGTGCGTGTGTGTGTGTGTGGGCGCTGGCTCATCCAGCAGGAGAGAGTGGATAAGGGCATCGAGACGGACGGGTCCAACCTGAGCGGCGTCAGCGCCAAGTGTTGCTGGGACGACCTGAGCCGGCCCCCCGAGGACGACGAGGACAGCCGCAGCGTCTGCGTGGGCTCGCAGCCCCGCCACCTGACCGACAAAGGTCCGCCCCCCTCAGCCTTCCCAGCAGCACTTGCTTTTGTAGTTCTTTTCATACCATGTGTAGTCCGGATGAATATGTGCTTGCCTGTAAATGGATGCAAGCTAAACGATGGGCTTTAAATTGCTTTCCACAGGAGCCAATGGAGAACTTGACGGCAGCACTGTTTTGTGTACTATAGGTCTACTTTTTTTTAATTAGCCGGGTGTTCCACTTTTAGTAAATTTCAGTCTTGGACATGTCCTTCTGTGGAACCCCTCTGAACTTCCCTACAGATTTTTTTTGTCGTTTTTCATGTAGTCCGTACCCATTTAAGGGCAAGGGTACTGTGTCCTTTTGATAGAAGTTTCTGTTGAATTTTTGTGCAGACACAGAGCAGATCCGAGAGGCCCTGCGGAAAGGACTGGAGATCAACAGCAAAGCTGTCCTCCCACCAATCAGCAACCAGAGACCGAGCCACGACAGATCCCAGTGAGTCTCCGCTTCCTCCATCCCTCATTACTCTACACCAGCTCAGGGCCTGCCCCCTAACTCTCTGCAGATCACAGACCTGCCCCATGACTCCCTACAGATCACAGACCTGCCCCATAACTCCCTACACATCACCGACCTGCCCCATAACTCCCTACACATCACAGACCTGCCCCATAACTCCCTACAGATCACAGACCTGCCCCCTAACTCTCTACAGATCACAGACCTGCCCCATAACTCTCTACAGATCACAGACCTGCCCCATAACTCTCTACAGATCGCAGACCTGTCCCCTAACTCCCTACAGATCACAGCCCTGCCCCCTAACTCTCTACAGATTGCCGGTCTGTCCCCTAGTCTCAGTGTCTCTGTGGCAAACTCTCTTCACTGATGCCCAGTGAGTTTCCGTAGTCTCCGTGTCTCTGTGGCAGACTCTGTCGCCCCAGGAGCTGAACACCTCACAGGACTGTGATTGTGTCTGATCATTTGGGGGAATGCTGTCTTTCAGACCCAAAATTAGTCTTGGGCCACACGTTTGGCCTTGTTGCTGAAGGTCGTCTCCTGCTGCCAGCTGTTAGTGGTGCTCCTGATGTGCTGATAACATGCCCTCACCCTCTGCCTCTGGTGGAGACGTTTTTCGGCTGTTTTGAAATGAATATTTCATGACTAATCGGGATAAATCGCATTCCTGCTATTACCATCCTTATCTGCAGCACGTGTTTTCATGTAATTCAGAGCCAGCCCTGAGTTAAAATGGCATTCTACACCCAAAGAACTCATGCAGGGAAGTGCGTATGTGGGTCTCAGTAACGTGTAATAGCCAGCACAATGCTTAACATGCGTTCTATGATGGAATGCTTTTTGGAGGAGATGATGTCATTCAAAAGCTCCTCTGCTTCATCCCATCTTCCAGTGCCCATCCCAAGCAGCTCTGCCATTTCTTAACACACACACACACACACACACACACACACACACACACACAGTTTTAATTAACCTAGTGTGATGCATATTGATCTGTCCTTGGTCTATAGCTTGGATCACCTTCACTGCCATATTCGTTCCACGGACATCATCCTCAGTCTTACTAGCCAACAACATCTTTTCATTTTTTTAATAGTTCCCTTTTAAAATGTTCAGTATAAAAACTGAAACACTGATATACGGTTGGAGCACGAACCATCAGGGAGGTCTCTTTCCGGTGAAAATGACGGGTCAGAACCGCAGGGTTCCAGCCCCTCCTGAACCCTGGTCCCACCTCGCACGCACGCATTTAGTCTCCCAGTTCTGTTGCAGCTTTCTGTTGGTGACCTGGTTTCACATGTGTGAGGTTCTGGTCCCTGAATGTCTTGACTTTAGGCTGGGATATTGAGGAAGGGAATCATTAGGAAGCAGTTCTGTGCTGTTGGCTGATATAGCAGTCTCAGTCTGGCCTTACCCTGTTGAAGCGGGCGGAAGCTGTTGTGGAATAAAGCTAACTTAAAAAAATTTAAAAATAGGTAAACGGTTGATCGAGTCAGGCGTATTGGTTCTCCTGTTAGCTCAATGCAAAATGAAACACACATGCACAGTTTTTTCTTCTCTTCACTATGGTACAAATCTCCCCCTAATTTCTCCATAGACCTTCAATGGGCCATTTGCAGAGCCAGCAGACTTCAAGGTAAGAGCAAACCAAGAGAAAGTGAAATGACCCCTCTGTCCGTACCCTATCAGAGGCCACTCCCACTATAACCAATAAGAGAAACGCCCCCTTAATCTGTTTCTCCAAATGTGTAGCTGTTAAGGAATGTGTTTAAAGATATCATAAAAAATTTGGTTGTGTATCATTACCTAAAATCAAAGTCCAAAAGTTGGAAATATGTCGGCACAAAATTTGTTGTGCCCAAAAACAATTTAGGGGCAAACTACTGTAAATTGAGCACTTCCATGGGATGTCTTGAGCAGAGCAGAATAACGTGCAATTGGTGGCCATCTTGTCCCCACGTCTTGTGGGATAACGTCGAGTCCCACAGCCTGTGTGCATCGACCTCCAAACTCCGCTCCTGTGTCTTAAATTCAGGGATGTGATTTTTTTCTTCAGCCACTTATTGCTGTACACTCTCCAATCAGCTTTCAGGGGTGTGTTTTTTGGGACTTTTCCTTTTATGCTGCCTGCACTCCTGTCATATGAGCCACTGCTTCTGAAGGGGTGTTTTTTAATCTGCAAGGAACATTATAAATATAAATGCCCCCATTTTCCCAATTAACCAAGTGGATCTTCTTGTGTTTTCGGCAATTGTCAGAAGAAATCACACAGAAGGTCCTGCAGTCAGTATATTTGCACTCTCACATCAATATTTAACTGTCCAGATTTAAGAGAAGTATCCCAGGATAAATTTTGCATTTCTGACTTTGTGCAACCCAATGATTACAGACAACAAATGACTACAGTCACAGTCTGAGTGAGTGAGTGTGCTCAAAAGCTGTTTGCTAGTTAGAATTGTTAGCTACCTTCACTCGAAACAGTGAATCATTCTGACATTGACATTGTTAGAATTTGCATATTGGGTCCTGCTTTGTGTAGTATTTCACTTTTCTAGATATGTGCATCTGGATCTGGTCAAGTGTGTCATTTTCCTATGTTCCTTAGAACAGCAGCTGGCTAGATTTAACATGGACATTCGCTAGCTAGTAGTTCTTAAAATGTTTTATCTGGATATTCTTTAATAAACAATGCACTTTTAGTTATTTAGTTTTCCTGTTGAAAGCTACCGGTAAATGGCTCTGAGACCTGTGTTGCAGTGATTGTTGGTTAGATTTATTTGAAACATGATTAAAATATTATTTCTGTATTTCCACTCGTATACCTAGTAGGGATGGGGCGAGGACTCGAATACTCAAAAGAACATCTTGGAAAATAAAATCATGTTAAATACTGAGTTTAATTTAATTTATTTTCATGTGGTAGCTTTATGCGTTTGTAGTAATTATGTTGGTTTCTATAATCCTGCTCTGCAGTCTGTAGCCATTTCAGCAGCAACTTTAGTTTTCAACGTGGTTGGCCTCTTTGACCACTGTCGAGGAACCTCCCATTTCTCAGTATAGTTAAAATGCTTCGAGCCTGGCCCACACTGTAGGCTATGTTAAGGTTGGCAGTTCCTATCCGAAACTTCCCAAAAGTCAGGAAATTGTGGAAATTTGGGGGAAAAAAACTGGTTGTGACAAATACCCAGCTGTACATTTAAATGACCGATTATTCTTTTCGGCCACTACAGATGGTTGTCAGGGTCATATCTTTACCCTTTGTGCTGAGTGGTGGAACTAGGAGTTGTAGTTCCTGTAGTGTCACTGTGGTGAATGGTGGAACTGGGAGTTGTAGTTCCTGTTGTGTCACTGGTGAATGGTGGAGCTGGGAGTTGTAGTTCCTGTCGTATCACTTTGGTGAATGGTTGTATGTGTGTCTCTCTCTCTCTCCCTCCAGGAGTCGTAAGGACAGTTTGGAAAGCGAGAGCTCGGCAGCCATCGTCCCTCACGAGCTGGTGCGCACCCGGCAGCTGGAGAGCGTGCACCTCAGATTCAACCAGGAGTCAGGCACCCTCATCCCTCTGTGCCTCCGGTATGGCCCCCTCTCCCCGGCCTGCACCCCTCACCTCACGGGCCGCCTGTAGCGTAGTGGTTAAGGTGCATGACTGGGACCCGCAAGATCGGTGGTTCAATCCCCAGTGTAGCCACAATAAGATCCGCACAGCCGTTGGGCCCTTGAGCAAGGCATTGCTCCAGAGGTGAATAGTCTCCTAATCAACTGTACGTCGCTCTGGATAAGAGCGTCTGCCAAATGCCGTTAATGTAATGGAATGGTTCTGTGGGTCCATAACAAGTCTTACATTATCCTCAAGTCACAACAAAAAAAATAAAAATAAAAAATAATAATAAAATAATGTTTTCAAAGGTAAATGCGCTGTAAAACAAACCAGATATGTTTTGTTGGGCGCCCCAAGTCCATGATCCTCCTCTGTGTATGTTCTGCAGGGGTCGGCTCCTGCACGGCCGGCACTTCACGTATAAAAGCATCTCTGGTGACACGGCCATCACGTTCGTGTCCACGGGGGTGGAGGGGGCTTTCGCCACGGAGGAGCATCCCTACGCCGCACACGGCCCCTGGCTACAGGTCAGCATGAGTGCAGCTATTACAGAAACACTGAGCCCCGTTCAGCACACAGCCCCTGGCTACAGGTCCGCACGAGCACGGCTATTACAGAAACACTGAGCCCCGTTCAGCACACGGCCCCTGGCTACAGGTCAGCACACTCATCCAGTTTTCTCCCTCATGGTGTTTGCCTGGAGTGCCCTCTGCTTCTAATGGTGATGGCTTCACGTGTGGCACGACAAGTTGAAGAATAAGTGTGAACAGGTCCACTAGCAGCTGTCTGCATTGCGACAGTGCTGTTATAGTTCATTGTGTTTAGTTTGTCATTTAAATCTCATTTGCCTTCAGATACTGTTGACTGAAGAGTTTGTGGAACAAATGCTTGAGGATCTACAGGACCTTAATGCCAGTGAGGAGGTAGGAGGAGCATTGCATTGTTATTTTTATTGGTTGTTTATCATGGGTGTGCTTTAGTCCTCTACATCTGAGACGTTTGGTCTGAAACCCGGTATGCCTGCAGACCTGGGTCTAAAAGATGTAATGGTTTTTGATTGAAATACGTTTCTACGCTTTACTGAGCTTGTCTGGTGTATTGGAACCTATTAAATGCTCTCAAAAAGTGCAGACCCCATGTTCGGTCTCTTGGTTGGTTCATTTTCACATCACATTACATTACATTACATGGCATTTAGCAGACGCTCTTATCCAGAGCAACGTACAATGAAGTGCAAATCAAACACAAGTATGAGTGCTAAGAGGACATTTGCACCAGGCAAGATCAATCAATCCGAGAGAGGCATTTCTATCCAAAACTATTACGCATTTGACCCAGGTCTGCTCTCCAGATGGATGAAGTGAAATCTCATCCATGATTTAGTGTTCATTTACTGAGGGAACATCAGCTGTAATTCTCTCTCCCCACACGCAGACCAAGCTGCCTAAGGAGTACTCCTGGGCTGAGCGGAAGCTGAAGATCTCCATCCTGCCGGACTCTGTGTTCGACAACCCTCTCCAGTAGCTGCCTGCAGCTGACTCCAGACTAGCCTTCTCTGACTAAGCGCAGGACTCCACCGCGGGCCCGGGGCTAACCGACGCCAGCCCGGAACTGACTGCCTCTGGCCCGTTATTTGTGTTGCAGATGGATGAAGTATATAATAGAACCTGTTTCTAAATGAATCAAGATGGCCTCCCCCCCACCTTATAGGTCCCCACCATCAGACTGAGCATGCCAGCTCTTGAACAGTTGAGCGTTCAAGAGGCATTTTCTAAATGTATGCTTTATTGGCTCTCTGTGCTAGCTGTCCTCTCCTCCCCCCCCCAACACCACAGAAAAGGGCCAACCTCATCCCTCTCACCAAGACCACTGCTCATCAAGGTGCCACATATTACTAATGAAGCCCAAAGGTTCTTCATTTGCCACCGGGCTGTGGGAACTGGTTTCAGGATAGGCCCCCAAAGCTTCCGTTTGGGGAACGGGTCTGAGTAACAGCACATTCATAGGTGAAGACGGAGGTGAATATCTGTGTCCTGTTTTAGGACTGCCTTATACACGGGTTGTGTTCAGCTTCAGCTTTCAGTGAAAGAATCCCAGGAAGAAGCCAGGCCCATGTAAACAGGATAAATGGTGAAAGTGTTTTTTTATTTTAATTATATTTTTATTACCACCACACAGTCATGCCAAAGATGTATTGGATTGGTAGGTCATCTTGGGGAAAATCCATATCCTGCATTATGATTGGAACTATATTGAAATGTAATTAATCAATCAGTTCAATCACTATATAAAGAAATCTCACGAGCTGAACCATCTTTCAGTTCTCTGGTTTCTGTATGTGGTAAACTTTTTAAACTTTTATATCAACCACAGGCACAGGAAGACTGTTCTATTGTGTAGAATCCTATACATGTTTTATCAGATTTATGTAGATTCAGTCATCTACTTAAAATGTAATGTCTGGTACTTTAAATGGAACAACCTAAAGATGGGCCAATAAAAGTCTAGATGTATTTTCATTTATTTGAAAACGATGTGGAATGCATAATGCTTACAATGCAATGGTGTGAAATCCCCAGTGGCTGTGTGTCTGTACTCAGAAGGGCTGATGGGAGTCGCTGGGAATGGACTTTGCTCCCTCTTCATCATCCGTGACAGGCCTGTGTCGCGTTGAAGTGTTCACACGATGCTTTAGTGTGTTTGAAATGAAAGTTGGAGTGCAAAGTGGAGCTGCCTGCCCCACACAGCCCCTGTGCATGGGGTTTATTCTCCTGCCCTTCTGAGTTTTTTCACAAAGTAATGACATGCAACCACTTTTGGTTCAAAACTGTTAAGTTGAATAAGCTCACAAGTGTTCGTAAATATTCCAGACTAACTACATAGACCACACAGTCTGCATAAAAACAATGATGGAGTGATTAAATGACGTATAATTCTGAGCTCATAGCATCTGTCAGGACTTGTAAAGCCTGACGTGTCACACAGTGTAAACGCACCTGGTTGGCCGGTGATTTTGTTCCCCGGTCATGAGGTAATTGTGCCATGAACCACAAAGTCTGATTAGGATTCAGACCACATCTGTGCCTCTTTCTCTGCAGCTTTTGATAAAAGCCGAACCTGTTGTGACCAAGGTCCAGTGGTCCTCTGGATAAAACGCTGTGTATTCTGCTGTGGCACCTCGTTCTTAAGCACAATTTGATACTAAAAGGACCCTTTTTTTAACATTCCATTGATGGGACATTTTATACCTTTAGAAATTGTGATGCCATTTTGTGTCGATTTTTGACTTTTCTGACAGTTTTTAATCTGTGGTGAATCTCTGGACTGCCTTTTCTGTAATCCCATCTAAGTACATTAAAAGTATATTATGAGCATGGCTGGTGTTTTCACACTGTGGAAGAAAACTTGTGTGATTTAAGCAAGTCACCTGACATTATGCTATTGGAGTAAATTGGGGAAGGGATTATATTCTCATTGAGCAATTTATTGGGTATTTATTAGACTTATTGATCTTCTGCTGCTGTAGCCTATACTTAGATGCATTGTGTGTTCAGAGATGCTCTTCTGCATACCACTGTCATGTGGGTATTTGAGTCACTGTCACCTTCCTGTCAGCTTTGACCTGTCCGACCCTTCTCTGACCTCGCTCATTTACAATATGTTTCTGCTCGCAGAACTGCTGCTCACTGGATGTTTTTTGCACCATTCTCTCTAGAGACCATTGAGTGAAAATCCCAGGAGATCAGCAGTTTGAGATACTCAAACCACCCTTTCTGGCACCAACAATCAGTCCATGGTCAAAGGCATTTCTTCCCCATTCTGACATTTGATCTGAACAACAGTTGAACCTCTTGACCATGTCTGCATGCTTTTATGTATTTAGTTGCTGCCCCATTATTGACCGATTTAAATATTTACATTAACGCTCCTTGTACAAGTCTACCTAATAAATTGCTCAATGAGTATATAAATATGTTAAAATGTCTCGCTGGCCAGAGGATAATAATCACAGGATATTGATCGATGCCTCGTATGTATTTAGTATTTTCCACTGTCAATGATTGTCCAACACAGTTCCATGGAATTATTGAACTTGTCAATTCTGAAATAGACTTTGTAACCTCTGATTTGTTTATATTTTCTTTGGCGTATATTTAGTATTCAGACTTAGCAAAGTTACACTGCTTAACATGTATTTACTTACCACAGGTGATGGAACCCTCTTGTTTTTGTTGGGACTTTTTTTCTCTTAATTTTTAAGTTATCTGGCAAAATTAATTGGGTGCAAATCAGAAAAATCGGTGAGATGAGAGTGGAGGCAGTCCGAGGCACAACTTTTTTTATTATTCTGTCAATTTGAACAGCAGTAAACAGCCTTTAAATTTCCTGGACTTACTCATTTTTACTGGCAAAAAGACTATGATTTCTGCCTTACATAACCTGGTGAACTCTGGAAGGGCAAGCTGGGTATTTTTGTTTATATTTATTACCGAATGATTTGTGGAATGCCCTTCATCTCGATCTTAAAAATGGATGTCAAGTGTATTTATATGCATTTTAATCGAGATGGTTCTCTTCTGTGGGTTTGCTTTTTCTTTATGTATTTAAAAACCATTTCCTGCAATGGAAATCAAGAAATACATTTATAAGAATAAATAAGAAATCTTCACTACATTTAACTTGTTGAAGAGCGCAGATTATAAATGCTCCTGTTCTGAAATTGTCCCGGCCTTTTGAGCATGTGATCTAAAATGTTACTAATATTGGGTAATGGGTGGAGCTAGGAGTAGAAAAAACCCAAGAAAAGTAAGCGATTAGAATGAGCCTATTGCTTATTGCTTATACTGCTCAGATTACATCACTTGTCCTTAGATAAACTGTAACAAGACTTTTTTTCTTTTCTTTTTTATTTCTTTTTTTTTTTTCTTCTTTTAAAAAAAAAAATGTATACGTAGTGGGTTCTTGTTACGGCTTGAAGATGATGAACACTAGACCATAAGAACTGAGCCCATAGATGAGTAACCCTTGACTCACCACATCTATGGAATTCAGTTCTCAGGACAGAGTGCTCACTCTGTCAGTGCAATGTAGCTCCCCACATGAGCTCCGTCTTATGAATCCAGGATGAATTACTCCCATTCCTGTTAGTCAGATAACAACATATAACAGTATAAGTGGCTTATACACAGACTCTGACCTCTATCCTTTAGGCTTCTGCACAACTAAACTACAGAAAATGAAGCTGTAAAAAAGATGTACTAGTCCCTGACCACCAAATGTGATTCCCCTTCATGTTAGTCTTCTAACCTTCTGTTTGCTCTCCTCTTTGGAGAGACACATAACTCAGTAGCTTGTGTATATGTATCCTTATAATCAACTTATTTTCACATTACAAAAATGACATCAGCAGATTAAGAGTGCTCAATTAACTATTTAAAATCCTGTCTGAAAGTTCAAGCATATTTCTATGCTTTACATATTGATATAATATATTTTAAATAACAGAAATACAATTATATTTTAATATTTATTAAACATTCACTGAGGACAGTTTTAACGGCTTTTATGTTGTTATGGTTAACGGTTATGTTCCACAAGGAAGTGCAAGAAGGGCAGAAACGCAATGAAAAATGTTTTCTTTTAAACTGTTGCTGTACATTCTGCTTGAACAGAATTGCTTGAAGTGAATTCTCACCTACTTTGGTGCTAGGTGTGCAATCGTTTCCACCACAAGAGGATTCTGATCAGCTGGTCGTGATGCCTTTCATACATCACCGTATCTAGCTGTAGAACATTAATCAACAATAGTAATTGAAAACTGGACTGGCACTTCCCCCCACAGGTGGATAGCCAATCAGAAGCAAGAAATAATGTCTTGAAATATGGAAAATGCATTTTTGGCATGACCGTATGATAAAATCATATGATAAAAATTACATATTCAAATGTTTTATCTGTTTTGGAATATTTTAACACTGAATCTGTGACAAGCTCAAGAATCAATATTTGGAATTTCATGGTTTGAGCTTGTCAGGTATTCTATCATGAAACTGAGTGCTTCAATGACAAAAAGGAACAGACAGTTAGGCCTTCTGTATTCTTTTACTTTATTCAGACGGGGAAGCAGAGAAGGTCACAGAAAAGAGATCGGATTCATATGTTCAGATTCAACATGAGTTTTGAGTCTCAACCTCCTAAGGCCCTGCGTCGTCAAACGAGGTCATTTAAATGTGGACTTCCCTGCGCTCTATGCATGTTATACATGTTTCTCTTAACATAAGGGACATTCAATTAGAATGAAATAAAATATATATTTAAAAAATATTTTCACTGCAACATATTTTTGTCGTCCAAGACACTTGTATTATGTGTATTCAACCTTTTTTCTCCTGGTTCTCAGGAAGTCCACAAATAGCGACAGTCAATATTCTCCAGAAAATATTTAATTTCTACAAGACTATATTTAACAATGAATGGCATCTTCTATGTTCACATACTGAAGCATTGCCACACCCAAATCTATTCTGAGATACTTCTTTACCTCTGACTGAAACTGATTAACCGGTTTAACCACCTATGAAAGAGGAGGAAAATATCTGCGCTGTGCAGACTCCTAGTTCCTCAGAAATATTATATCCTCATCAAAAGGTACAGTCAACAGGTACAGTATCTAGGAATATTTTACTTAAAAAACTGCTTGACCTGTTATATGAGGATAATAAATAAAAAGCTGAAATATGGTTGCTATACAGTTCATTAATACACCTGCTGAGTTACAGCTATTCACTTAGCAATGACTATGTCCTGAGCTCATCCAATGAGACACCTGCTTTGGATGTTCACTATAAAGGACATTGAATGTCTCATTTCATTGAAAAGTTCAGTTACGTGTAGAGGATTATTAGAGAAACATCTATAATATGTGGAGAGAGGCTCAAAATGAACTTCAAACAGGATATTTAACTATGACCCATTTATTTAATTTAAAAAAAGTTAAGTTCCACCTGCATTTTGGCAAATTAGCCTACTATTTAATAATTAACACACTTACCGGGATACTTAACTCCCTGGTCCCAAAGCCCTCCTGTACCAATACAGTCTTCTGTGTCCTTTAGGTCACAGCTCTGCATTGTGGGTCAGTCTTCTTAAATACACCTGCCCCCCTATCTTTGTCTCTCATTCTGACAGGACATTCTTCTCTCTCTCTACGCATAGTGAGTCAGTCAAACAGACTGTTCCCATTATGAAGGAAGGGGATGAGAGGATGCCTCGCTTCCCCACACTCTGAATCTATATATAGCTCCTCTGAAAGAAAAAAAAAACCGAGCGAGAAATAGTGAGAGGGGGGAGAGAGAGCGAGACTGGTAGAGGAACAAGGAATTCCCCCTGTTGCACAAGAGCAAAGGCCTTTCTCAGCTCTTTTGAATGTGTGCGCATGAGTCTAAGCCCTCACTTTGAAACTTAAAGAAACTACAAATCCTGTTTCCCCCTTAGAACCTATAGGCAAGTATAGCATGATGCTTCATGCTTTCAGGTCATGAGATTACAGTACAATCAATCCTCAGAGGCTTTTTTTCAGATCAATTTTAAATTCTAACCCCTGTGATTCCTCAGTACACCCCCTGATCATCTATCTTCCCACTTTAAATAAATCTTATCCAAGATATCGCTGTTAGCATATCCAGCATATCCTGCTTTTTGTTTGCTCCTGTTATATTTTATGGGTTCCTCTACAATATGGAATTTATTGTATGTATAGTCCATCCAAAATAATCTCCTCACATTAAATCCTTTTACAATGTCATAATGTATTCAATGGTGCAAATATGAACACTTCACAAGAGATCTGGGGAAATCAGTGACTTAAGAGCAATGCAGAATAATGAAGGAATTCACTCTCATTGAATCCTAACGGTGGTAGGATAAGTTGCAATTGACATTTTGACTGAACTTCAGAAACAAACCTGTCTTTTATGCTGCCGTTTGAATGCTGGGGAAATAGCCTGCAAAGGTCACTGAGCCCATTTCCTTCTCCAGATGCCAGATACACATACCTTCACAGTCCCCTTGTACTTCACACAGTTTAATCGCAGGAAGTGAGCAAACCACAGTAACCATATTCAAATTCTATATATGTGGGAACTTGAAGGGACTTTTTTGTGTGAAAGAAAGCAGGTTGTCAATATTGACTCTGTCTCTCTATGCTTATGACTTTGAACACTGGTGCTGCCCAGGGTTGTTCATTGTCACCAAGGCTGTGATATATTCACTGTACACAAACGACTGTAGATCACACTTTAAACTCAGTAAAGATGTACAAATGTGTAATTTGTAACATAAGGAGATACTGTAGAGGAGCTGGTGAGGTGGTGTAATGTGCAACCTAGAACTTAACATCTTGAAAACTAAAAAGCTGACTTTAGGAAGAAGGGCGTGGATCATCTTATTCCACTTTTAATTTAGGCACAAGAAGAGAAGAGTCAAATCCTTCCAATTCCTTCACTCACCATTCAGGACACAGATACAGGACTTAAACACCGGTCACTGAAGCACACCAGAGACTCTACATTCTCAGGCAGCAGAAAAGGTTTAGTGTGAACTGTGAATCAATGACTCAGACAACGCGTTGTGATTGAGAGTGTGCTCACCTTCCCCGTACTTGATTGGTATTGAAACACATCTTGCTTAGGAGAGAGCCTAACTCGAAAAAGTTATATCCACAGCTGCAAGGATTACAGGCTGCTGTCTTCCTTCAGTCTCTTCACTTTGCAACAACCATGAAGGAAAGGAAAGAAAAGAAAATATCCACTGATCCCTCTCAGCCTGCCAACTTCCTCTTCAATTGCTTGCCTTCAGGAAGGAGGTATCAAATGTGGAACATCCCGCTTCAGAGATAGCACTTAACCATTAGGCGCTTGAACTCAATGCACATTAAGTTAGGTGGTTGGGCCCTTTTTTATCATACAGTTTGTTTTGGTTTCATTTTATTTTATTTGAATCTCCTCCTCTTTTTTTTTGCTTTGGACGTGGTGAATTACAACTGGGATCCTATGTTGTTCTGTGTATTGTGTGAACTAGTGTTTTGAACTTGAAAGTGGAAAGCTACCCTCAATCTAAATGTAATTCAAAGAAAAAACTATAAAAATGTCCAATATCCCATTACACACAGTTCAGAACATGTAAGGTGGCATTCCACAATGGACTGAAGCTATTCAGAAGGCGAATGCTGGCCTTACTCGCGATTTGTCACTTTATATTAGTGTTTCCATTAATGTGTCCATTTCATGGGCAGCTATTAGGGAATTATTCGGATACTGGGAACCCAATACGTTCCGCCAAATGACATATCAAGAAGACTACATATCCCATAACGCACGGCTCGGTGTGTACAACCTTTGCACCTTTGCATCTTTTGCCATAGATGGAAAAAATGGATGCTAAAAACATGATTTGGCGGGTGATGGATAAACAAGAAACCGGCTTCTTTTGGAAGCAACCTAGAGAGAACTATCACTGAACTTTCATATCGCTTAGAATGAAAGATAGGATGCTAGAAGAAAATGAAAGGTATGTCCCTCCATATTATAACGTTATAGCAAGTCAATTATGGCATAGCTAACATTATCTAACTAGCTAGCATTGCTAACGTCTGTGAAACTCAACAGCGGGACGGTAGTAATTGACCAACTTTTTAAAGTAACGTTAGCTACCGTCATGGCCAGTAATTTAGCTAACACCCAATGGAGATCATGTAAACTAGCACTGTGCACTAGCGATATCCAGGTATCTCGCGCCGGGTCTAACGTTCGCTTAATTAGCGAGCTCCGTCCGCCTGCGAGTTAGCGACCTATTTTCCTGCCAAACGGTAGCCGGGAAGCTAAGATAGTGCGTTAAGTAACTATCATTTCAGTATTCATGTAACATTATGTGATTGTTAGCTAGGTAATTCGCCAACTGTGTTATGTTTTTGGTGCAAAATATCGTACATCACCCAGGTGGGCTAACGTAGCTAACTTAACTTAATTTACGGAAAGTAAAATCAAGTTGACTAACTTCATTGATGACAGTTTCCTCCTCATCACAAGCTAGCTCTTTACCCTCCGGTGTCGGAAAAACACATAAATACAAGTTAGTATTGTTATTAATATTAATTATAATTAATTATATTAATTATAATTATTAATATTATTACATTAGATGTAGGCTGACTGACGTTGTTGACGCAAAATAAGTTTGTCCACCGAGCTTGGCTATCGGCCTACTTAAATAAATGCGAAGCAAGCAAGCAAGCAAGCAAGCAAGGGAAGGAGGGCGGACAGGGATTTAGCTACGGTTATCTAGCTAAAATAATATTACCTAAGTTACATTCTGGGGGAAAATACAGTCTGTCCTGATGCTTTACGCGGTATTCGTAACTTCGCCTTTATGATAAAGTTTATCATCAATCAGTCTCTGAACAGATATGTCCTCTTTTAGGTGACGCTTGGAATTATATTTTTCCTAATTAGTCAGGAAATACTGACCATATTTAAGACTATATACCGACCTATTTAAGACCGTACATGTCTAGTATTTTGCACGATTGCGGAACATTTCTTTGCTGAAGATGACAACCTGTCTCATCAGTGTTTCCTCATTAATGTCACGTCCCTGATTAAGTTTTTTCAATTTCCAACAGTGAACGGGATCATCCCTGGAGACGTTCAAACGGATGCAAAGTGCACCTCCCCACACCCATCCCATAAGACCTCTGTGAAGTCTGGAAACCTCCTGAATCAATTAAATCCCAAAGTCACGCAGGCTGTTCCCCTGAAAAGCCCTGAACTGGAGCCCAAGCCCAAGCCCCTCACCTCAGACCCTCCTAGTTGGAGTCAGGCCATCGGGGTGAACCGAGACGGCTCCACTGTCCCCCGTGCACATCCAGCAAAGCCGTATGATCCCACTGATAGCCCCTCGATTAAGATTGGCACGGATGCCGTCCTCTTGCCCATCATGATAGGCCGCAGCAGGTCGCGCACCAGCGAAGGTGCGCGACTCGCCAGCCTGAGTGTGTGTGGATCCCGCCAGGGCGGTCCTCCCTCCCACCAGGCTGGTCCTCCCCCCAGCCAGGCCCCGGCATCTGCGTCTCGCCAGGAGAAGGACTCCTGGAGGAGGAGGAGAAGCCTGGACGAGGTCAGTGTTGTTTTCGGCTGAAGCCTTTAAGGTCCATTTTGGCTTAAAAATGTGCAGACATCTTTACCTCAAAGATGTAACAAAATTGATCAAACTAGAAAGACAAATGCCACAATAAATAACAATATATAGCCAACATTACATGGTTAAGATGGTGGTGTTTTAGGAGATTTGATTTTAATTTGGGGCCAAGCGGGCGAAGCTTCGTAGGCCCACAGTGCGTTTCTGCCTTTTCTTATTATTATTATTCATCATCATGTTTTTCTTCTGGCTAGGCTGTCTATGGCAGCCCCAAGAACTGTGTGGTAAAATGTTGTGAAATTTGGCACACTGATTGGGGGCAATCCCATGATTCTTTTCACCAAGATCCATGTGGGCTCTAGTGCCATCAATGGGTCAAAGTTAGAGGTACGTTTATGCGCATAGGTTTTGAGCCGTGTGCTCGATTTTCAAAATTCAGAATTATTATGTATATATTATTATGTTGGGAATAAAGCAGGATTGGGTTAGGACAGATAAGGTCCAAAGGACGACTGGATGGCGGCCACTTGTGAGCAGAAGTGTTGAGAAATGTTTACACAGAGCAGAGTACTGTTGCCATATTTAGAATTTGTCAAAACTGGACAGTGGGCAAGCTGGAAATGGGAAATGAAACAACTTTGGGGAGGGGGGTGTCATTGCGTGCCAATTCACCAGAAACTTCTGCAAAACCTCTTTCACCAATTACTCTGACTGGACATTACACTGTCCATTCAGGACCACAAATCAGACAATAATTTGAAAAACTGACCTTTTGGTAAAAAACCCGGACATCTGGCAACCCTGGTGTACTTGCAGATGTTCCCTCCTTGCAATTAGACTGAGATCAGCGCTTTCTCTGAAAAATAGGCTGGTCATGTTGCATTATGCATGGATTATGGTGGCTAAAATGAAATGATCAAATGATACTTGCTCTGATTATAGGCATTATATTGTGTATAATGTATGTTGTCATGTATAATGCTAGCATATAATTCAGTAAAATGTAATGGATTAAAAGTTATTTGGGTGATTAAAAGTCATGTAAAGATTGTTTTGTCTGTCCTTTATACAGAGGAATGCCTATTGCAAGTCCAAGGAAAGGTCTTGTCATCTAGTGACTTCCCCACGTAAGTTTAAAAATATATATTTATTGTAAAATACTGAATTATACCATCATATTATTCTTCTGTGAAAGGTCTGATATACTACTCCAAAGCCTGTATTACTCTTATCATTGATAAATGCTTTATCTGGTGTGGTTGTTCCTGGTTTGCCCTGTAGGAGGCAGTAGCATGGTTCCAGGATGTGCAAAGAGGAAGGGGGAGCATGTGGTAGAGGATGGTCGGGACAGGAAGAGGCCCTGCTTTCAGGATTTGGGACAGTCCTTCCAGACCACAGGCTGCGAGCCCGCTTCGGATCACAGCCTGAAGCTGAGAAGGCCACAGGGAGTCGGCGTGCCCAAACGCAGCCCCCCAAGGCCAGCGACCCCTGCCCCACAGCCCAGACGGGGCCTGGAGCCGCCCAGCAGGGAAGTGAGGAAGGGCACACCCGTCCCAAATCGGCCATGCCCTCGTCCTGACAGAGGAGGACCAAAGAGCTCCCGACAGAGTCCCCGGAGGACGCGGGACCCGCAGGCAACACGTGGCCGGTCCTCGCCGCGCCGAGCCGACCGGCCCGAGAGAGGAGCAACACCCCTGGTTCCGTGCAGCGTGGTCGTAACGCGCTTACCCCTCTCGCCCCCTGCTACAGCAGGCCGCGGGCAGCCCCACGCCTCCGCCTCCCCGCTGGTTAGTTTAGCGTCCGGCGGGGGCAACGGCGGCACAAACATTAGCCCCCTCGCTGGCTCCTGTTTCCCGGAGAGTCCGGCGGAAGGAGCCGCGAAGGACCGGCTCAAGTCGGACGGACCCGAGACAGGGAGCGGCGAGGACCCGGACCTGTCGGACCTGGAGCTGGACCTGGAGGCGTTCGCCAAGGCGGAGAGCAGCAGTGAGAGTGATGACGAGCCCCTGCTCTCCCTGCAGGAGATCCTGGAGCGCAGCGCCCGCGTCCCTGCCACCCCCGAGAAGGGCGCCTATCCCGTGCCTGACCAGCCTGTCCACAAACTACCCGTAAGCAAACTACCCGTAAGCAAACTACCCGTAAGCAAACTACCCGTAAGCAAACTACCCGTAAGCAAACTACCCGTAGGCCAATTACCCGTAGGCCAATTACCCGTAAGCGAATTACCCGTAAGCAACTTTACCTGTAAGCAACTTTACCCGTAAGCCAATTATGCGTAAGCTAATTACGCGTAAGCTAATTTACCCGTAAGCCAATTACCCGTAAGCAAACTACCCCTAAGCCAATTACCCGTAAGCAAACTACCCGTAAGCAAATTACCCGTAAGCAAACTACCCGTAGGCCAATTACCCATAGGCCAATTACCCGTAAGCCAATTACCCGTAAGCCAATTACCCGTAAGCAAACTACCCGTAAGCAAACTACACGTAAGCAAACTACCCGTAGGCCAATTACCCGTAGGCCAATTACCCGTAAGCGAATTACCCGTAAGCAACTTTACCCGTAAGCAACTTTACCCGTAAGCCAATTATGCGTAAGCTAATTACGCGTAAGCTAATTTACCCGTAAGCAAATTTACCCGTAAGAAACTTTACCCGTAAGCAACTTTACCCTTAAGCAAATTACCCGTAAGCAAACTACCCGTAAGCAAATTACCCGTAAGGAAATGACGCTTAAGCTAATTACCCGTAAGCAACTTTACCCGTAAGCAACTTTACCCGTAAGCAACTTTACCCGTAAGAAACTTTACCCGTAAGAAACTTTACCCGTAAGCAAATTACCTGTAAGCAACTTTACCAGGAAGCAACTTTATCCGTAAGAAACTTTACCCGTAAGCAAATTACCTGTAAGCAACTTTACCAGGAAGCAACTTTATCCGTAAGCAACTTTACCCGTAAGCAAACTACCCGTAAGCAAACTACCCGTAAGCAAATTACCCGTAAACTAATTACCCGTAAGCAACTTTACCCGTAAGCAACTTTACCCGTAAGCAAATTACCCAAAAGCAAATTACCCGTAAGAAAATTTACCCGTAGGCAAATTACTTGAAAGAAAATTTACCCGTAAGCAAATTATTTATAAGCAAATTTACCCGTAAGCAAATTACTTGTAAGCAAATTTACCCGTAAGCAAACTACCCGTCAGCATGGCTGTTCCAGAGTCCATCTAGTAGATGGTCTACCTCCGTGTTACTGAATGCCATTGATGCTTGTTTATTTGTAGAATATGTCTTGTTTTGGATCAGCCTTCCCCTCATATTTCTGTCTACTTCGCTGTCCATTCTTCCCTGGTCTTTCAGAGCGAAACTGTTCCTGATTAATATTATCGTTCTGACCCTTAGCAAACATACAGAGCACAATAAATGCTTATTATTGCATAACACCTGTAAATGGTATCTACACCTCAGTGCGACCAGTTGTCATAACATGATTAGATAGGCTAGTGCTTGTTCTTATGTCAAGTATCAGTGCACCATTAATTTTCTAGTCATTCCAAATCACCTCGATTCTGTCCAGAGATGGGTGCTCTAATGTCTCTTTAAATTAAAACTTTTCTGAGTGTGATAGTAATCATTAACATGATTGTGATGCAGTGTTTTTGTGACCCTGGTGGTTTGATCGACGTGTTATAATTGCCTCAATCAAGGCGTTAACGGTGATCTAATTTCTTTCTCTTTCCATCTTAGCCTCAGGCAGGCAAAAGCAGACCTGTAAGTTACAAGAACACCCTCGAGCAAATTCTGAAGGAGAAGGAAGAGAAGCAGAGGTGAGAATGAGTTTGAATTGGAATGTACCCTGAAGTGTATGGGTGTGTTTTAGAGAAAATCTTCACCATTGTCTTGATGTAGCTAATCCTTATTAATGAACCAAAGTATGTATAATGCCTGGTCAGAACTGACAGGAACATCATTGCCTGCTGACTGAAGCGTTCCACATTTACAGATGGATACAATGGCTTGTTCTGATGCACAGTGGCCATGCATTAGCATGAAAGATAGTGAACATCAGAACTATGTGTTTAAGCATGAGAGAGAGTGAGCACCAGAACTCTGTATTAGCATGAGAGAGAGAGCACCAGAACTCTGTATTAGCATGAGAGAGAGAGCACCAGAACTCTGTGTATTAGCATTAGAGATAGTGAGGACCAGAACTCTGTGTATTAGCATTCGAGAGAGTGAGGACCAGAACTCTGCGTATTAGCATGAAAGAGAGTGAGCACTAGAACTCTGTGTATTAGCATTAGAGAGAGTGAGCACCAGAACTCTGTGTATTAGCATTAGAGAGAGTGAGCACTAGAACACCGTGCTTTAGCTTTAGAGAGAGTGAGCACCAGAACTCTGTGTATTAGCATTAGAGAGAGAGAGCACCAGAACTCTGTGTATTAGCATTAGAGAGAGTGAGCACCAGAACTCTGTGTATTAGCATTAGAGAGAGTGAGCACTAGAACGATACGATACGATGAACTTTATTGTCCCGCTCAGGGAAATTTGTCTTGGACTCTGCGATGCGTCATGAATGCCTTGACAGTCACAATGACAACAAACAATACATCCTCAGCCATAACAGCATCAACAATTACATAACAGTATTGCACATATCCCCTAACATAACACATACATACACCTCATAATAGTACATGCTAAAAGATCACCGTAATAAAGGCACTATAAAAATTATTACATAAACTTCAGCCTCAAGCAGCATTGTTAAGAAATTGAATGGAAGTTGGAACAAATGAGTTCTTAAAACGGTTGAGTTTGCAGTGAGGGACTCTATATCGCCTCCCCTAGGGTAGGAGGTCATACTCTGAATGGAGAATGTGAGAAGGGTCATTAACTATTCTCTGGGCTTGCCTAAGAACAGTTTGTTCATAAATAGACTGCAAGGTCTGGTAGCTGCTTTTCCAATGACCTTCATGGCCGTGTGCACCAGATGAGCGAGTTTAGTTTTTTGTTTTGCGGTGAGGTCGCCATACCAGGATGACATCCCATATCTGATTAAACTCTCCAGCACTGCCTGGTAAAATAAAAACATGATGCTTTTGTCCACCCCATATACTCTCAGTCTGCGTAGGAAATACAGTCTCTGCTGTAGACAAGAACACAAGATATCAACATGCACATACCAACTAAAAGTGTCATCTAAGTGAACTCCAAGATACTTATAAGAGCTGACCTGTTCAATGGGTGAGTCGTGTATAACGACAGGGCTATGATCCCCTACTGATCTCGGGTCTAAGACCAACTCTTTAGTTTTGTTAACATTCAGAGTGAGGTGGTGAGCATCACACCATTGCACAAAGTTTTCTATTTCAGAAAAATAGGCTGAGGTACTGGAATCTTTGTGCAGTAGACTGAGGATGGCGGTATCATCAGAAAATTTAAAAACAAGGTTCCCTGGGTGGCTGTTTATACAGTCATTAGTATAAAGTGTAAAAAGAACCGGGGAGCTGACACAACCCTGTGGAGCACTGTGCTTTAGCTTTAGAGAGAGTGAGCACCAGGACTCTGTGTATTAGCATTAGAGAGAGTGAGCACTAGAACACCGTGCTTTAGCATTAGAGAGAGTGAGCACCAGAACTCTGTGTGTTAGCATTAGAGAGAGTGAGCACTAGAACACCGTGCTTTAGCTTTAGAGAGAGTGAGCACCAGAACTCTGTGTATTAGTATTAGAGAGAGTGAGGACCAGAACTCTGTGTATTAGCATTAGAGAGAGTGAGCACCAGAACTCTGTGTATTAGCATTAGAGAGAGTGAGGACCAGAACTCTGCGTATTAGCATGAAAGAGAGTGAGCACCAGAACTCTGTGTATTAGCATTAGAGAGAGTGAGCACCAGAACTCTGTGTATTAGCATTAGAGAGAGTGAGCACCAGAACTCTGTGTATTAGCATTAGAGAGAGAGAGCACCAGAACTCTGTGTATTAGCATTAGAGAGAGTGAGCACCAGAACTCTGTGTATTAGCATTAGAGAGAGTGAGCACTAGAACGATATGATACGATGAACTTTATTGTCCCGCTCAGGGCAATTTGTCTTGGACTCTGCGATGCGTCATGAATGCCTTGACAGTCACAATGACAACAAACAATACATCCTCAGCCATAACAGCATCAACAATTACATAACAGTATTGCACATATCCCATAACATAACACATACATATACCTCATAATAGTACATGCTAAAAGATCACCGTAATAAAGGCACTATAAAAATTATTACATAAACTTCAGCCTCAAGCAGCATTGTTAAGAAATTGAATGGAAGTTGGAACAAATGAGTTCTTAAAACGATTGAGTTTGCAGTGAGGGACTCTATATCGCCTCCCCTAGGGTAGGAGGTCATACTCTGAATGGAGAATGTGAGAAGGGTCATTAACTATTCTCTGGGCTTGCCTAAGAACAGTTTGTTCATAAATAGACTGCAAGGTCTGGTAGCTGCTTTTTCCAATGACCTTCATGGCCGTGTGCACCAGATGAGCGAGTTTAGTTTTTTGTTTTGCGGTGAGGTCGCCATACCAGGATGACATTCCATATCTGATTAAACTGATTAAACACTGCCTGGTAAAATAAAAACATGATGCTTTTGTCCACCCCATATACTCTCAGTCTGCGTAGGAAATACAGTCTCTGCTGTAGACGAGAACACAAGATATCAACATGCACATACCAACTAAAAGTGTCATCTAAGTGAACTCCAAGATACTTATAAGAGCTGACCTGTTCAATGGGTGAGTCGTGTATAACGACAGGGCTATGATCCCCTACTGATCTCGGGTCTAAGACCAACTCTTTAGTTTTGTTAACATTCAGAGTGAGGTGGTGAGCATCACACCATTGCACAAAGTTTTCTATTTCAGAAAAATAGGCTGAGGTACTGGAATCTTTGTGCAGTAGACTGAGGATGGCGGTATCATCAGAAAATTTAAAAACAAGGTTCCCTGGGTGGCTGTTTATACAGTCATTAGTATAAAGTGTAAAAAGATCCGGGGAGCTGACACAACCCTGTGGAGCACCGTGCTTTAGCTTTAGAGAGAGTGAGCACCAGAACTCTGTGTGTTAGCATTAGAGAGAGTGAGCACCAGAAATCTGTGTATTAGCATTAGAGAGAGTGAGCACTAGAACACCGTGCTTTAGCATTAGAGAGTAGTGAGCACCAGGACTCTGTGTATTAGCATTAGAGAGAGTGAGCACCAGAACTCTGTGTATTAGCATTAGAGAGAGTGAGCACCAGAACACCCTGTATTAGCATTACAAGTGTGAGCACCAGAACCCGAATAGTTCAGTGATGCACAACAATGCAGAATTAAAATATTATCAAACTTTGGAATATTTAATGTGGCTTTATATCATTTGTTGTTGATCATTGCTTTTGGACCAATTAGACGATGACAATAGCCCTGTAGGTAACTGCCTGCTCTCTCTGGTGTTGTGCTCCAGGTGGAAAGAGGCTGAGCCGACGCTTTTATCCTCCGAGGAGGAGGACCTGCTAAAGCTGTCAGAGGACGGTATGGGTGACGGCCCAGGAGAGGAGGGCATTTCACAGGAGCACAGGTGAGCCGGGCCCTCAGGGCTCTGCAGTGAACGTCTCTCAGATACTTGGGAGATCTGCCGTCCTGCAGGTTTTCATTTCAACCCTTATTCAGCACACCTGATTCTACTGGCTGCTCGATCAGATCTCTGGCTGTTGAGTGTGGTGTAGGAATGAAAACCTACAGGACAATAGAAGTCAGATTTGGGGAGAAAAAAACAATCTCATGGCACAGTGGGTAGCACTGTTGCCTCGCAGCAAGAACGTCCTGGAGTACCTGGGTTCCTCCAGGTACTCCGGTTTCCTCCCACAGTCCCAAGACATGCAGGTCAGGGACTGCAGATGAAAACGAGCTCGTTGGCTCACTCTGGCGCATTTACATTGACGTGGAAACTGAAAATGTTGATTAATGTGCACTGTCCCTGATAAATAAAATAAATGAATAACAAAAAATGGTAGCAGGGAAAAACTTCCCGGTGGGAAGGAATCTCAGGAAGAATGTATAATAATAATAATCTATATGGAATGCAAGCCTCCCCCTGCTGGCTGCCAAGGGGAGAACACAGGGTGTTAGTGATCGCCTGTCTTAAATGTGAATACTTATCTGAATACCAAACCGATTCCTCAGATGGGTGAACGCAGTGTACATTACAGGGCGATCCTGAACCGGTTTTCTCTGGTTTCCAACGGCATCCCGGACGCCCACCCGGGAGAGGCGGTGTTCACCGGCTGCCGCTTCGGCCGGTTCTTCAGCCAGCAGAGCCTGGACCTGAGGAGCTGTGCGGTGGTCCCGCAGGACGCACACCAGAAGACCCTCCTACAGTAAGGCACCGCTCTCCACACTGCCAGAGGTGTGTGTGTTATCTGGGAAGGGAGGTGTGCTGATGGTGCCCTGCCTGTCCTGCTGTCCTCCAGGGCCAGTCCAGATGAGCTGCTGTTCCTCATCAGCACCAGGAAGCTCCTGAAGGCATATCACTCTTCACCCTGCCAGCCCGCTGTGACCCGCTGGCTCTTCCAGGTAACCCCTCCCGCCACAGAGCGTGCTGGCTAGCCCCCCCCCTCATCCTATCTACTGGTAACACCCCTTCCACATACCACACACTGGCTCTTCCAGGTAACCCCCCCCCCGCCACATCGTCACCCAGCCAATCCCACCAGAGCCTGCTGGCTAGCCCCCCCCCCCCTCATCCTATCTACTGGTAACACCCCTTCCCCATTCCACACACTGGCTCTTTCGGGTAACCCCCAGCCTGACCTTGCTACCCTCCTGTGACCTGTTAGCTCTTCCCCATACCCTCCGCAGGCCCTTCCAAGAACCCCCCCCCCCCCCCCCATCTCACCTGAATATCTGCTTCTTGGGTTTAGTGTTAATGAGTGTTTAATGTGGTTGTATTTGAACACTTCCATGTTGTGTTGTTGACAGATGATGTCCGTTCACTCTGACCGAGAGACCTCCACTCAGATTCTTCGGGCGATGACGGACATCGCCTTCGTTGCCGCTGACCAAATAAGTGAGCCACTCACCGCGTTCATTTTACTGTGCGTTGCCCATGTTGCCGGCTGCAGACAGATCTTCTGAGTGCAACAGGATCGTGACTGTTCTGCGTGAACCCAGGGGCCTGAGTCCGTACTTCAACAGTTCTCTGCTTGTTTTTGTTATCACTGTAAAATCAGCAACCAATCAGGAATGTTTTATGGCTGAAACTATGGCAACTAACGGCATTTCCTGTTTGAACAGCGGTGAACAAGAGCCGTGAGTTTGAAGTGTGGACGCCCAGCATTCAGGACATAGTTGTGGTCTTCCTCAACATGGGTGTCTCGTTCACCACCCTGTTCCCCCCCGAGGCGCTGCAGCCATCCTTCACTGAGGCAGACATTTTGTGAGTACCTGCCCTGGGCTACTCAGAGGCCATTTCATGATGGTGTAAGCATCGCTGGTTATCAGGAGTCTGGACATTTTACACCTTTCTATCTTTGATTTAAAATGACTTTTGTCTCAAGTTTGCATTATTTAATTTTATTGATAACTCCTTTGCACATTTCCCTGTGTTTTATTGTTTTTATTTGTTTTAGTAATAGGTATTATGTATTTTACTTATTTGTTTTTACTTATTTTTTCCACTGTATGTACTTTATGCTGTAAAACTGCATGAAACGTGCTGTATTATTATATTGTTATATTATATTGGTGCCTTATTATATCACATTTGAAATGTGATTGCTATGGTATGTCAAGTTTTATAATCCTCCTTGAAAGAGTCCTGTTCCTATTTGTTCACGTGTTTATAGTATGTTGTATGTCATTCCCGTGTTGCCTCCAGGCAAAGCACACGCTGTTTGGAGGTGGCCAGCAGCAGAGAGCAGGAGCCTGACTCTTTCCCAGAGCACTGCTTTGAGAATGTCATGAAGGTGAGGTGACCTGAAACCGCACTGTGAAGTACTGGGGCTGTACGTATGAGATGGTAATGGCATTAACGCCAGCCACCAGCCGTACAATTCAGCTGTGGCATGTAAAAATGTCAGTACCTTTTCTATGGGTGGGGAAAAAAAAGAAGAAGCATTTTAACTGTTTTTCAGAAATGGTGGAAAATGTACCCAGGCTGTAGGACACACAGGGCATTGGGGCTGGTCGTGTGTATTTTCTGTCCCATACTAACTTATCATGTCTGTGTGTGTACGCGTGTCTGCGTCTGCGTCTGTGTCTGCGTCTGTGTCTGCGTCTGCGTCTGCGTCTGCGGGTGTGTGTGTCTCAGTACCTGGCCCTGTGCATGGCCTTGTGTCCCAGAGCCTACAGTGACGGGGAGGTGCTGCTGCTGGTCACGCTGGTCAGCAGAGTGAGTCTGGAGACTTGTCTGCAGCTGCTGCCCATGGAGGACTCCTGCTGGGTCCTGCACCACCTGCTGAACAACACCAGAGACTGGGCCTGTCAGGCAAGCACTGCCCCTGCCCACCACACCAGCCTTTACATTACATTACATTACACTACATTACACCACCTGCTGAACAACACCAGAGACTGGGCCTGTCAGGCAAGCACCAGCCTTCACTCAGTCATTCAGAGAAGGTCTACCTTCCACCTGGGTATACCACGTCCATTTCTCACACATGAAAATGTATGTACACCGACTGGCTTTTGAACATTTAAAAGTTGTTACAGGAGCCTAATAAAATGTATTTGTATGTATTAGGAGTACACTGATTTGGAGCATTCACACAGAACATTGAACAGAACGAAGATGACACTATTCATAAATTAAAATGTCCAAGTCCGCAGATGGCATAATTCACAAATTCAGAAACCGGTCAGCGGTCACTGGCTCAGTCCCAAAACACAGGAGCTGGGGAGCAAAGCCATCTTTCTCTCGCTGTGGAGGAGGAGCGTAAAACTGAGCTCCCCATCAGAGCTCCTAAACACGGAGGTGGATGGTTTGCTTTGTGCAGCCCACGTCACATTGACTGCACCTACCATCACAGCTTTAGTTTATTTCATCACTAGTGGCTCACACGACCCATCTGAATTCATTTTCAGTTGCCTCGGATTTGCCTGGCTTTGGTCGACCTGACTGAGAATCACCACAACCTTCGTCGACTGGTTCAACTGCTGCCCGACCACAGACGCGGAAAGTGAGTGGCACAGCCTTTTCAGAAAGATCGGTGCAACGGCCTTTTCCGCTCTCTATCCTCGCTCCACAACACGGAATTTTGGAATTGCGGTGTCTTTTAAGATTGTACATTTTTCTGTGTGAATGGATTGTTTTACTTTTTATCAATTTACAGGCAACTCAGGAAGCACCTTAGCATGTCAATCATCTCAAAACTTTTAAACCGGAGATGTACCTACAAACCCGTAACCACTGAATTTCAGGTGAGGTTATAAGCCTTAGGATTGATCATTCTGATTTCTACGTTTTTCAAAAATAGCTTTAATATGTAATGTTCCAATTCTTAAAATGTGAGCTCATTCATCAATATGCTTTTAAAGAGACATGTTTCTGCTTGCATTATAAACAGCTATAGAACATTGCAGATTCTAACATACAGGGATTGTTGTTCACTGACTGACCATGTGTTCACCATACTTACCAAGGATAGGGCAGATTTAAGTGGTCCAGTGTTTGATTGGTTTCCACTGTATTAGTCACAGTTGGTGTTGATGAGAAATGCAGTAGGCCTCTGTTGTGATGGGTACTGACTGTATGTGAGTTTGTGAGTGGGGCAGTAGAGATGAGATGGTGTAGCACTGTGAGTTTGGGAGTGGGGCAGTAGAGATGAGATTGTGTAGCACTGTGAGTTTGGGAGTGGGGCAGTAGAGATGAGATTGTGTAGCACTGTGAGTTTGGGAGTGGGGCAGTAGAGATGAGATGCTGCAGCACTGTGTGTTAGGGAGTGGGGCAGTAGAGATGAGATGGTGTAGCACTGTGTTAGGGAGTGGGGCAGTAGAGATGAGATGCTGCAGCACTGTGAGTTTGGGAGTGGGGCAGTAGAGATGAGATGGTGTAGCACTGTGTTAGGGAGTGGGGCAGTAGAGATGAGATGCTGCAGCACTGTGTATTTGGGAGTGGGGCAGTAGAGATGAGATGCTGCAGCACTGTGTGTTAGGGAGTGGGGCAGTAGAGATGAGATTGTGTAGGACTGTGAGTGTGGGAGTGGGGCAGTAGAGATGAGGTATTGTTTCACTGTGTGTTTGTGAGTAGGACAGTAGAGATGGGGAAGGCACTCTGAGCTCTCTCTCTCTCTCTCCATCTCTCCATCTCTCCATCTCTCTCTCTCTCTCTCTCTCTCTCTCTCTCTCTGTTTAGCTGTCGGCCCTGCAGCGGTACCTGCCCCGGATGAAGCCATCCTCCCTGCTGACTGAGTTCTTTTTGGTGAAGAAGACGGAGGATCAGAGGGAGGAGGAAGAGTACACTCTCTCTCAGGACCAGCAGGTCAGGAGCACTCACATATACATCACCGCATGACAGGGCTCATGTACAGATGTAATAATTACCAGGGTTTATCTACATCTGATAGATTGAACGTAAAGACCACGCACAAAAAAACACAAGGGTTCATGTACAAATTGCATGTTGAAACATAGTTGGCATTTTTATTTATGGTAATACGAAAATAGTGAATACATTTGTTGAAGACTGCTACATCACGCAACTTGGTTTTGCATCCATGTTTTATGGGAAGGTACATTTTCTGAAGAAAAATCTATTTCTAGTTTAAAGCAAAAGTTTTCTCCTGCAGTCGAGTCGTGAGCGAGCAGACAAGCATGTGCTGTCCTCCAAAACATGGCAGCCTCTACTTCTTACCACACAGTCACGCTCACACAGACATGAGTACTGAGACATGTACGGGACATGCACAGTAAGGCACTGGCCCAGTTCCAGATTCAACAGCTGACCATCGGGCCTGTCCATGGACTGGATCATTGCCGTAACACATTGGCACCCAGCAGCCCATAATACATTATTTTCACAATAACATCATCCTGTTATGAAGTTGACTTACTTATTTTGAAATTGTTTTTCCCCCAGGCTTACTACCTCTGCTACAGTCTTCTGACTTTGATTAATGAAGCATCGAACTTTGACGCTTTTCCCATAAACCAAAAGGTACGTTTTCATTTTATGTTTAAATACAGAAGCCAAACACAGATGAGGATTCAGGATTGTAATAAAGGTTATACAATCAGTTAATGTTTTTGTGAATACACAGCTGTGCTTTATGAATGCGGATATCTGCATATTTACATTAGTGTGTTTGGTGCTTGTATCATAAAATGCAAAATACTGTCCCAAATTTGTTCCAGTATGTGTTAAATGAGGATGGAGTTACCCATCTTTACTGTTATTGTTTTAGGAGCAGCTGAAACTGCTTTCTGCTGAGCTGGAAAAGTATGTTAAAGGTGACATCAGGGAGGGGGAGCAGTGGCTGTATAGAAGCAAGGTGAGTGTGAATCCTGTGTGCTGTAGAGATGTACTGATACAGGGACAGGAGGTTGTGCTCCTATACTGTTACTTCCGTTGAATATCAAAATATTGAAAAGCTAACTTAATAATAATCAAACCAATTTTGATGCCCATGACAATGGTTCCCACAGGTGAAGGACCTTGTCGCGAGGATCTACACCAGATGGCAGGTTCTCCTTCATAAGTCCAGGCCTACACAGGTAGAGTGCTCCACGCTGATCACTGATTTCTGTGCCTTCCACTCTGCATCCCCCCAGTGGATCCACACTGCATTCCCCCAGTGGATCCACTCTGCATTCCCCCAGTGGATCCACACTGCATCCCCCCAGTGGATCCACACTGCATTCCCCCAGTGGATCCACACTGCATCCCTGCATCCCCCCAGTGGATCCACACTGCATCCCCCCAGTGGATCCACACTGCATCCCCCCAGTGGATCCACACTGCATTTCCCCAGTGGATCCACACTGCATCCCCCCAGTGGATCCACACGGCCAGTGGACGCTCCTGCCTTTGGATCTCCTGTCTCCCTTCTCCCTCACACCTGCTTTTCATTTTTTCATAGATCTGTCCACATGTGTGTACGGAGTGTGTGTTTGTGTCAATGTGTGTATGTGTCTCCACATTTTAGGTGGAGGTCCCCTTATTGAAATGAACCTTCTCTGTATTCATTCAGCCGGTGTGTTTTCCCCTCCAGGGTAAACTGCACGATTACTGGCAGCCGTCACCTGAGGACACTTTATCCAGCAGCAAGGAGCAGGCTGAGCCGGAGGCTGTGACGAACACTGACCCACACCCCTCCTGAGCCCCTGGCACGCGGCACCTCTCAGGCCAAGGCCAGAATTTTAAAAAGTACCCAAAGAGCTTTCTTTTTTTTATTTTTACTTTTGAAAGAGAAACTGCTTCAAAATGAATGCATCAGTAATGGGACTTAATGCACTGAGGATCTGGTCAACTGAAACTGTTAGGAGCAACATATAAAATTCCATTTAATAAATATATTTTGATGACTGTATCATCCTATGTAGAGAATATTATTCGCCTAAAACGTATGACTGTTAATGAGCAGTCCAGCTGCTGACCCAGGCAGGCAGGGTCGGTCTTTATTTAGACCATATCAGCAGCCAGCACATTAGGGGAGGCTGGGTATCCGTCTAGTACTGGAAAAAACACCTTCACAATTTATGTCTTCCAGCGTCCAGTTCCTGTGTATTGCACTTATTGTTGGTCATTGCATGACCTGGACTTCAGCTCGATGCATCCCTCACAAGGGACGAGTAGGAGTTGAGTCTATCACTAATGAAGATGTCCTACGCTGTAAAACATATCTCGTCTCGTCATCTCTGTCCTACCTGTACTGTCAAAGCACAGTTTAAGTGATATTTGTCTCTCTGTTCATACTGCAAAGTTTGTTCGCCTTGATTGTGGGGTCATAGGTGAAGTCAGAGTATTCTACCGTTAATTGATAATTACCAATCATCAATGCTTTTGAAATACACAAGCATTGATTTTTTGAATGTTCACAAGCCTTGTTTACTATATATAAATTTGATTAAAATGAATTGAAGACTAGTAGCCAGACTATTAAAGGTACAATGGATATCTATATCTAGCTATATTCAAGAATATCATACATTTAAAATGTAAAATCCTGTATTTACCATCTTATAACCCTTATATTGCCCACAGCTAAGTTTCCGATCAGAAAACTACAGGCACAGGCACTGTGTGGTCAGATATATGGTCGGAATATTGACTTATTAATTTGCCCGTGATGAAAGCGTTCTGTAGTTGTGTTGGACTCCTTTGGGTTTAGTGCTGTATTTTGTCTGTTAACCTTGTGGGAAATTCTGCTGGTGGAGGGGAAATTGAGTTGGTGATGGGTAACTGCATAAGATTCTCAGACATGTTGAACCCCATGGCATTTGCAAACACTGGCGCGCACTACGGTCATGCACTGGCACTTTCTGCGCTGGTGAATTATATAGAAAAGCACATAGTTTGTTACAAACCTCCCCTTGAAGTGTGTGTTTTATAGGGAACGGTCGAACATATACTCAGTGTCCACTTACTGTGTGCTCTTATGCACTGAGCTGCTGCCTCATGATTGGCTGATTACATATTTGCATTAACAGGCTGGTAGTGGTCACTGAGTGTATGTTATTTTTTATCAATTTCTATTTTCGAGAGAAATGTTTTCAGAATTATATTTATAATTGTACAAAGAAAATAGGTATTGTTACATTTTTCAAAAAAATCCTTTTTTTTTTTTTTAACCTGTAAAGATATTTTTGGATTTTTATTGCAATAACAGAAAAGAGGCAAATAAACTTGCAAAACAAAATCTTTGTGTAATTCTTTATTTCTGTTCTCCATGGTAAAAACTAATAATTCAGTCGAGGAGGGATTTCTAATGGCCCAGGTGTTTTGTGTTCCATTTCATATATTGCCATTTAATTTATACATTT
Source organism: Conger conger (assembly GCF_963514075.1). Classification (NCBI taxonomy): domain Eukaryota; kingdom Metazoa; phylum Chordata; class Actinopteri; order Anguilliformes; family Congridae; genus Conger; species Conger conger. The sequence goes on from NC_083777.1 coordinate 6,193,469, forward strand.
TGAAATTAACATTTTTAGTGAAATAGGTCAAATGAAATAGGTCAAATTTTTAGTCGTTCTATCCCTCATTATTGGAATTCCTTAGCCTGTTTAAAGTAATGCTGGTCTAAAAATCCATAGAATATAGTCTGCTCTGCTATGTCTAATCTTTTTATGTATTTTTTTGGAGGGGGGGGGGGGGTGTTGTTAAAATCTGAAAAAGATGGAAGAAATGCTGGTTATAGATAACAGCATTTTGACAGTATGGTTGATTGTGTTGTCATTCTCGTGAACCACTCTCAACATAACACACGCTGCTGCTGCAGACATAGCCTGCATGCTGTTGTGCATATGGGTGTACATTCATTTCAGCAAGCCCTAGATGGCAGAGTAAATGGAATCAGGTCATAAATTATGCAGTGCTACAACAGAGTATCCCCCAGAACACAGATTCCCATCTTATGTAGATTTTGAACCAATCACCAGGACTCACGGGGCTGCTCTGGACCATTAGGGCGTTTGACATCCCGGCCGATGTGTTTCTCAGCAGACCTGAAGCAGCAGAGAGGGCCCTGGGATTTGTGGAGTTAACCGAATTGGGAGGCGCCTGCCTGCTCGCCCTGCTTCCCAGAGCTGTGCGTTTGCAGGGAGTGCAGACAGAATAATGCGATGCCTTGTGTGCCCCGCTCGATCACTGCTCTGCCGTTTCCATGGTGACAGTGCCCTCTCTGGGTACACGGGGCTGGAGAAGTTGCGCTGGCTCTGCGTCATATTTATTCCACTCTCCTGCCTCCCGCACTCCCAACGCGTTGGCTTTCCTTCCTTTGTTTTGCTGGTGCGCGGTTTCTCAGCGTAAACACACTCTGGTCACATACGCCTCCGCGCGCAGAGAGACACACCAGGCAGGCTGTGTGGAGCGGAGAAAAGGTAACTATGATTGATGCGTCGCACGTAGAGGGGAGGCAGAATGATGGGGCTGTGTGATGTTAGCATTACCCAGGTTTGTGTGCGTGTGTGCCTACGGTATGCGAGTGTGAGAGTGAGAGATCGTGTCGGTGGCCATGCAGAGCATTTCCATCAACATATGACCCTGCTGTGCGATCGGGGGCGGGGGGGGAGAGAGCGGGGGCGGGGGTGGGTGGGGGTGGTGGAGGTTGTTATTGGAACTGTCTGTGTCTATACACATACGTGCTCATGAGCCTTGGATGTATGCCGAACACTTGCGTGTTTGCATACGTGTGTTCTGCTACAGTGATTGCTATTGTATTGTAACCCCAAGCACAGAAAGATAAAAGATGGGGCAGCGGCCAGCGATCTTTGTTTTTAGCGAGGCTGCATGTACGTGTGTGCGTGTGAGAGAGGAGACGGTGCAGTCAACGCTGAAGTACATTTTCCCAGGCTCACAGATTCAGGGATAAGAAAAAGACTGAACAATCTATCTCTGCCAAATGACTCTTCCATATCCCTGTCCTATCCTTCAGAGGGAGCAGCACCGAGGCGGAAATGTCAAGTAATAATCGTTTGCTCATTGTAACTGGTTTGTGGGCCAGTCTACCTGGGTTAGAATAAAGGGACTAGTGCAAGTTCTACCATAGGAGATGATACAAATAACAGCATGTAGGACAAGATGATCTTTGCTTGCCCTCTCTGTCCAGAGGCAACCCTCTGGCAGTTTATGAAAAAAGCAAATGAAAGGCATTCAAATCTACAGTTTTGTCAGTGCATTTTTCTTGATTAAAAGGGTAAACAGGTTAATAAAGGAGGCTAGTTCTTGTTTTATTTGCAAGGGGGTACATTAGGACCCTGTAATTGCTGTCGCCCCTTCTCGAGAGCTCAAGATTGAGAACAGACAAGAGGGCTGACAGAGCGCTTATGGGGTTCAGCCAAGTGTGAGATTCATTTATGCAGAGGGCGAGCATTCCTGGAATGGGTTTTTAAGTGGGAGGGAAGGTGAACCCAAGACGGGACGAGGAACTGAAAGGATGACATGGAGTACAGCTGCTGTAGAGGGAGGGAGAAAGAAGAGAGGGCACTGTGTGTTTGAGAGAGAGAGAGAGAGAGAGAGAGAGAGAGAGATTAGCGGTGAGAGTGGCAGCGGTGGTAGGAGGCAGAGTGTGTTACTGCTGAAAGTGCAGGCCCTGTGGGGAGCCCAGGAGGGCTATGTGGAGGAGGGGGACTCCTTCAGCCGTGGCACTCTGGAGCACTGCTGCATGGTACAGTGTAATGAGTCTCGGGACAGGTTCCTCACCTTACCCAGCGCCTGTCGGGAACACCTTGAATCCTGCAGCACCGCCAGAACAAAAACATCCTTTAAAAACACCGTCATCGTACGGTTGATGGTCTCTGAAATCTGTCTCACAGGTAACCGTGACAGGCTCACCTCTCTCACGTTTTCTCCGGGTAAAATAAAATTAATACGAGGTATTCTGCTTTTCTGTGAGCTCTTTTAACCCCACCCTCACGCACTTCATTCTCCTCTTCTCCTCAGTTGTGGGTCCTGAGAGGAAGCCTGTGTTGACAGGGCGTGGAGGAGAAGCGGCCTTTCCGTTCCGAGCAGGGCCCATTATGTGAGAAGATGTCTGTGGGAGGCTGTGCTTGCCCTGGTGAGTTCAGCGTGCTCTCATTCAGGCACCTGTAACCAAAATCAGATGCTTTCTTCCTCACATTTTGAGCAAGCAGTAAAGGGAGATTAATTTATCTAAGCTATGTATCTACCTCCCTTCCATCTGCTGATAGACAATACATGACCAAGAACTATCTCATGTTTTCAGTCCTCAGTTTCTGTTACAAACTACACATTGATTTTGCGGTTGATCCCTGGACTTACCTGGAATACTCCTAATGAGTGTTATTCTTCAGCTCTGCGTTTTATGGGATCGTGGTTGTACCTTGTTGGGCTTATGGGATGAAGACAGACCTAGTACATTTAGCAAACACTATCATCGAGAGCAACATACACATTACATTTCTACATACAATCCATTTATACAGCCTGACATTTTTACTGAAGCAATTCAGGCTAAGTACCTTTCCCAAGGGAGCCGTGATCACAAACAGCAGATGAGAGTGCTGCCAGATGGCCATCTCCTATGTTCCTTCCATCTTCCTACTCCAGAAGGTTCTGAAAAATAATACAAATCAACAGTACTCTGGAAGTCCGTTGCAGTTGGATTACTGTATACTTAGATAGGCTATAGATATAGACAATGGTTTGGAGACAGGGTTCTACGGGACTTCTGTCATAAAAGGGTATTCACGTTGTTTAATTTTCCAAAACGTATTGAACAATCGATCATTGTCTCACAAAATGCTGCACATAATCAAATGCATGATCACAAAATATTGACCACGATGACCATCTTTTCTGCGTTGAATTCAATGGGCTGCAAGCTGTTTTGCACTCAGCGTGCGCACTTACAGGTGCCTGGCCCCTCCCACCATATACGCTCTGTTCAGAGAAGGGACCTCGAAGGGGTGTCGTTTCTGAAGAGCAGTAGGGGGAATGAAAACAGAGAAAGGAGGTCCTACGGCTCTTGTTCATGTCTGTCCAGGAACAAAGGGCTGTTTGGGCGCTATACCTCCTGGGCTTTGCTAATAGACAAGGCCGTGTAAACACAACCAGCGGAACAGTACTGCTAACGGGTTCGCCATTGAAATTTTCTCCGTTTAGTTTACGTTAGCTCTATATTTTTAAAAAGACGTGCATTGGCTACTTGTTCATACCAACACCACTACAGTGCACTGAAGCAACGGGGAATTGGATAGCGACCATTGAAATTTTGCCAAAAAGCTACAGTATCTTGTTTGAGCTCGTGCAGGTAACGTTATCGTTCATTCTGGTACCTCGCAAAGCATAATTAACAGTGTATTTTCAGTTTTGCGCTGTAAAGAATTCACGTATATTCATTTAAACGGTTTGCTTGTAAAACATTTTGGCCTGTAAACGCAACATTCTGGCAACTGCTTTAGGCAAATGGCTAGCTAGCATTAGAGTTGAGATGTCTTGGGGCCTAATCTGGGCAGGCTCGCGTGATGACAAATTTGTCACAGAATTGGCTAGTAAAACGGATTGTTTAACGGTCTATTTAGCGAATCGGAAGATGGCCATTATTTACCCGCAATGTATAATCTTTGCGAATGTACTTTTCATTCATTGTGTAATTGCAATGAGAAATCGGGTTGGCTTCTCAATAGATACTGTTTGGGGGATTTTTTGGGCATTATGTATGCGAAAATAATTAGCTAGCATTGCATCTAGCTACATATCAAGCACCAGTCGCTAGCCAGCTAGCTATTGCAGTGATAACCTTATAATTTAAATTGGCTAACGTTACAGTACGGCGATGCGACCCATCTGTGTCGTCAGTGGAATCTGTTGTTGGGATATGGTTAGCTAGTGTCAAAACATTATTTCAACGTTTTCGTGTGCACTAAGCTAGACTGATAACGCTAGCCAGCTATAATATAGCGTTTAGATGCAATTCTAGAGCTAACTAGCATAACATCTTTCCGATTTTCCATTGATCTAACCAAAATGTTGCTCACTTTGGTGCTATTTATCCAGTTCGAAATGTCTAGCGCATGTCTTTCCACCGAGATGCTTAATCTGGGTTAAGTTACTTAATTAACATAATATGCATAATGATAATGCAAATAAGGACAATTTTGATAACTCGGAGTGTTTTATATCTAATTCTCTCATCAGTGCGGATAAGTCTCCTCACAATCTGCATTCTTTTTTTCTTTAAGGGGCCAATAGTTTGTAGTAACCATTTTAGGCAGGTGGACCCCATGGTATTTAATTGAATCGGCACCCCAATCCATGCAATATTTCTTGCCTGATGGCCCTGCAGGGGTTGTAGTTGAAAGCAAGAACCTGAGTTTTCTGTATTTTTCTGTGTATTCTATAACCCAAGTAAGATCCAAAAACCTCTCGGAGTGACCTCAGTTTGAGTAGGTCAACACCTCACCAACCTTTGCTGCCCTCCTGGTTTATCTGTCCCTTTGAAATAGTTAACGAGAGGGTGCTGACTGGGCAACCCTGTATTGACTTTTGTTCTAGTACAAATGGATTAGAAAGATCCCCATTAACCTTATTTCTTATGACGGGCTTGTGAAATTCAAAGCTAGTTACGGCCACATCAAAAAAGTTATTGGAATCGAAACTTTTACCTCTTAAACTGTGTCTGGCAAGAAAGACTGCATGTCTGTCATGGGCGGGTGTTACAGATTCCTTGTTTATTTACTATTTATGCAGTTCTTGCTTTCCCCCTGTTCTTAGAGCTTTCTGTGATTTTCCTGCAGTTTTGAATGGTACCTGTAGCATGGCATACATTGGGATTTGTATGAACCTAAGCCTAACCACATTAGCACATGCTGGGAGAAGCAAAGCATGGCAATATATGCAGATTCTGGAATGTGCTGCTCTCACGATACCCATCCTTGTCAGTTCTTGAAATTAGATGTTTGGCGGCCCCTGTGAACGGTGTTGATGCTGTAAATATTATTACTACAGTTATTTCAGTTGTTATTATTACAGTTATTTCAGTTATTTCCGACTGCCCTACATGACATCTATTGATTTAATAAATTTGTCTAAAACCCTAAGTGATTTCTGCTTTTTTAAGTTTTCAGTGATTCTCAACAAATGTGCTGCACCTCCTGTGTGACCATATTTTCCATCATATACTCCCAGCCTTAATCATTGTCACTTTCTCCTGAGTATTAATCAGCTTTGGTAAAAAGAAAATCTAAACCTGATTGGCTATGCACCAGTGGACCACACAAGAGCAAAGGGTTTTTTAACAATTAAAGAAAGTTTTTCCCCTATTTTAGGAGCATTTGAACATCAAATCTAAATCTGACTTCCCTACTATGCATGAGCTGTATGCCAGGTTCCCTTTGAAAAAGAGCTGTCAATCCAATCCCAGTGGGCTTTTCCTAGTAAAAAATAAAATAAAAATTGAAACATTGATTTTGGTGAGATCAGACCAATTCATGATTTGTATTCATGAGGGGACCGACATATAAACCCAATTTTTTTTGAAGTTCTTTGACCCTGGCTGTTTCTCCTTGGCTTTATTCTGCAGGCTGTACGAAGTCCTTCAAGCTGTACTCCCCAAAGGAGCCCCCCAACGGCAGCGCCTTCCCTCCAGGCACCATGCTGGACCGCGATGTGGGGTGAGCCTCAGCCCTTTCCCCTTGGCTTTCAGTGTAGAAATCTGAACCTGGATGATCTCCAAAGAGCTAAAAATACTCTCGCCATACTGCCTCGGACAGGGATGTCTCCTCATTCTGTGATGGCCTCAGTTTTCCTTTCAATCAGCAGCTTGTTTATGAACGTAGACTAGTTAGCCAATCCGTGACTTGTGTGTTATGTATGTGATTAAATGCACCAAAAGCGCCCCTGGTCTTAAGAACAGCACTTGCAGTACTGCAGCAGTGATGAGATTATGGAAGACCAGAGAGGGGATTGACTCCCTTTGTGACCTGACTCTCAAACCTCTCTCTGCAGACCAACTCCAATGTATCCCCCTGCGTATCTGGAGCCCGGAATTGGGTGAGCATACTTTACATGAGGTTTATGGGTATTGTAGTTTTTCTTTTTTTTTTCTTTTTATGTATCATTAGCAAAGCTCATACCACTTACTGGAAATAATTAAATTAAATATATAAATACATTTATGCATTTTGAAATGCATTGTTAGTGACTGGGTTGGTTCATCTTCTGGATATGTTTGATTTTCAGTTCATGTTTCACTATTAAAATATGGTATTAAAAAATTCCCCAAATAGAATAAATGGCAGTAATTGGTGTCGAAGTTTCTGTGAGATGATGTATATTAGAGGCATGAGTTTCAGCAGAATGGTCAGGTAAGCCTGCATTCAGTATAACCCCAATCACTCACTAGATGGTGCTAGAATGAAAGATCCAAATTTAACACTTTAAAAAGGCAATAATTCCTTTTCCAATTTACACAAAGCATATAATCTCCTGAATGAGCTCTACAAGTGCAGATAAAACCACTGAAGTCCGTCTGAATGGATTTTCTGCCGTCCGTTCACAGGAGACACGCGCCGTTTGGAAACCAGTCAGACTACAGGATGTTTGAGCTCAACAAACGTCTGCAGAACTGGACCGAGGTGAGTGCTCGCACACCTGCACCACCCAGGATCATTTCACTGTCTTGAGCAATCGGGTAAAGCTGATTCTCAGACCCTAAGTGTCTGCCATCTCTAGCTTTATTGCTGTGTCTGCCATCTCCAGCTTTATTGCTGTGTCTGCCATCTCCAGCTTTATTGCTGCTAAAGTGTAAAAGTGCTTGATGTGTGCACTTATGACCTGCATTGTCTTCAGTTGAGAAATGTGCAGTGTACTTTACAATATTTGCAGAATTCAATCAAACATTTCCATTCCACTTGATGCACCTGGGGCTTCATAAAATATTCTTGGATTTAAACCTAAACGTAACGTTATGATCGTTTCCTAAATTGTGCTCCTGTTGGGTTAAATAGTCTGCACCCCCTGTGGACCTCCCGAGTAGGTGCTCTGTGTCTAAATATACAAACGATGGCTACGTGCTGGCTATCGGAAAGAAACGCATGGTTCCCTTTTCCCCACTGTCCCACTGTATGTCAGAAGATACATTTCTGCTTTTATGTAAACGATAATATCTGTTTTCCTAGGACTGTGACAATTTGTGGTGGGATGCCTTCACTACGGAGTTCTTCGAGGACGACGCCATGTTGACCGTAACTTTTTGTCTGGAGGATGGGCCCAAGAGATACAGTAAGATATAGGACAAGTATGCTGGGAGCAGAGTAGGGTCTTTCATCAACCCGTTTCATTGCTCTCCATTACATAACATTATTTAGCAACATTTGCTGCATTTAGCGGTAGCTCTTACACAGTGACTTACAATGTCAGGGAAACGGTGCCTTCGCCTGATTTGATATGAACAGTAATGCCTGACTAACAACATTCCCAGAGCATCCAGTTCAGACGCAACATCACTTGAGCTCTAGTGCAGGTTAACTGCTACAGAAATACCAAAACACCAAGTGATTTAAGGTGAAGTCATTTAGTTGTCGACCTACCACATTTGATTTAGTTTTACGGGTAATATGTTTGAATGTTTAAATTATAGGTGGACTTCCAACTATATAATTTTAGATGTTATAAGTTATTTAGAAGCGGTGATGTTTAGTGGGTGGAAGATTAAAATTGAATGCCTCTTCGGTTGATGTATATGTCTTGTTTGATAAATGAGTGCCCTTTCCCGCTCCACAGCCATTGGCCGGACGTTAATACCGCGGTACTTCCGGAGCATTTTTGAAGGGGGAGCGACTGAACTCTTCTACATGCTGAAGCACCCGAAAGAGAACTTCCACAGTAACTTTGTGTCCCTGGACTGTGACCAGTGCACCATGGTCACTCAGAACGGCAAGCCCATGTTCACACAGGTAAAGGTGTCAGCAGTGCCAATGTTTATTTTTTTAAAATCAGGAAGTAGTGACTTTTCACACATTCTTAAAATATTTTTATATGTTTGTATTTGGTCAGTGATAAGTACCTGCCAAAGCGAACAAAAAACCCAAATATTTTTTGAAATGATTGTTGGTTCAGTATTTCTCATGCTGTGTTTGTTCTCCTGGTCGTCCTCATCCCACATCTCCTTGGGTGTTTTTGTGCAGTGGTAGCGTTGACCTCTGACCCTCCGTTGTCACCTCCCCCTCTCCTCAGGTGTGTGTGGAGGGCCGGCTCTACCTGGAGCTCATGTTTGACGACATGATGAGAATCAAGACCTGGCACTTCAGCGTCCGACAGCATCGTGAGCTAATCCCACGCAGTGTCCTGGCTATGCATGTAATTCCTCCTCTTCTAACTCTCCTTCCTTTCCTCAAACCTCTAATGTCCTCTTTCAGGGTTCATATTTCAGCTGGAGACCGGGGACAAGTCAGAAATAATAGAACCTAGAGCAAAGGAGACGAGACATTATTCAGCCATTTAAATGTCATCGGTGGATGTGCATGAAAGCCAACATGGCAGTTCATCAATTGCGCTTCATCAAGTTAGAAATACAGTTAGTTATTGTGGTGTGTCATGAATTAGGTATGCGTTGTACAACATGTATCGATGACCTTCAGTCCTCTGTTGTTAACCAAAAAGTAAATGAAGACTTCTAAAACGACAAGAAATTACTGACCAGATTTGACCACTTTTTGACCCTGGTTGCTTTAGCGGTGTGTTTGTGGTCAAGTGAAGCGCCATCCAATGAGCTTTCAGGCATTTGGTTGGATCACAGATCTCCTCTGACCTCTCATTGACATGGTGTTTTCACCCACAGAGCTCACCATTCTCTGTAACCTCTAAAGGCTGTAGTCCGTTTCTTGAGATGGTGGGGCCACCATAACAAAGTCAAAGTCACTGAGATCAACGGCTCTCAAAGTTTTTGCCCCCAAGGCTCGGCTGTAATCAAGCCTACCTGACTCTGCCAGCAGCATTAGCCCGATAACTAACAGATCAGCCCGGAAGCTTTTTCAGACCATACTGGTTGGCATTCATCTGGCCTAGTTGTTTCAGGACATGTGGGTGTGGGCCATTCCCACAGTGATTTGGGCAAGAAGTTGCATGGGAAGAAAGGCAGATCTATAATTTGACCGCTTTAAATGGATGGATTGATTTGACAAAATGCGAATGCTCTTTGTCATTTAATTTTGCTGGATGACAGATTATATGGCAGAAGTAATCTTTTATTGACATAATGTGTTAAAACAAACATTGATTAAGTACAAACCACTGCTACAATCCGCTGATTGGACAGGACATTCTGCAGCTTCTCAAAATGAGACACCTCTAATTCTACAGGTGGAAACCTATAATTGTAAGATCTCAAAATGTTTGTTATGTCTGTATTTGGGTTTTTCCTTTTCTCATAGAATGCCCTGAACACTGCCTACCCACACTTCTCCACAGGCTCAAGACCCACAGATGCTTGACCAGCTTTCAAAGAACATCACGAGATGTGGCCTCTCCAACTCCACACTCAACTACCTCCGAGTGAGTGCCCTCACAGGTCTCACTGTCCCACAGACCCGCCCAGTGTCATACCTGATTTTTGTCGTAATAATATGCCCGGTCTGTGAGATTGATTGGTGAGGATCTCAGGAGGAATATAAAGTCTCCTCTCTCCTCTCTCCTGTCTCCTGTGGTCCCCAGCTGTGTGTGATCCTGGAGCCCATGCAGGAGCTGATGTCCAGACACAAGACCTACAGCCTGAGCCCACGGGACTGCCTGAAGACCTGTCTCTTCCAGAAGTGGCAGAGAATGGTGGCCCCACCGGGTAAGGGCCTGTGCCTCTCTCTCCCGCCTGCCTGCTGTCACTCGCCTGCATTTAATTGCGAACATGACCTGTGAAATATCAGTCTTCAGAAACCCTTATGCTATTCACAAATAATTTGACACTTAAATTGTAAGGTGGGATTGATCAAGTGTCAGTGTGAAAACTGACCTGAATTTTGAAGTTGAGTTAACTGCCAGAATCTAGCATGTAAAAATCATTCCAAGAATAGCCATAGGTAAGTTGCGTGTGGGCCAATGTTCCAGAACCGATAAGTCAAAATACTGAGTGCTCGGTCAAGACTGAGAGCTTTTTTAGGCAACAATAACGGTATGCTGCTGTTGATGGAATGTTGGGCAAATGTATTAATGTCTCAAAAATAGTTGGCATATTGCATTAAAACTTCACGTAAGGACGATCTTTGTTGCAAAAGTATACCAACCTCCAAAGTGAAAATGACAAATTCCTCAAAGTACCCTGCTCCTTCACCTGACCGACCATCACCAGTCTCCTGCAGCAGCAGTTAACACAGGCAGCTCATTTGGTGACTCTAATGACAGTCGTTTCAATGACTTTCCCCAAAACTCAGTGAAATGCACTGAACCACCATAATGCAACTGCCAGCAGATTTTCCATAAACTCTACAGGGCACACTTGCTGCATTAAGCTTATCCTTAAAACTTCTTTGCAGCTTAGGGCTTTTTGATGTGAACTGTTCTCCAAGACAAAACAGCTCGGTGCTAGTTTTGGATCAGCTCGAGACGTTTTATTCCCGGGCCCTCGTAAATAAACGTTGGTGAGGAGTCTGGCCTGTAGACGCTTAAGCGAACGCCGTGGCCCCGCGGGAAGCCCGGGGGAGGGTCTGATTGGTCGATGCGTGCCGTTTCCTCAGCGGAACCCACCAGGCAGGCCCCCAGCAAGCGCAGGAAGAGGAAGGTGTCCGGGGGCAGCACCGTCGGCGGAGGGCCGGCCGCCAACAGCAACAGCAAGAAGAAGACCCCGGTCGCCAGCTTCGCCCTCTCCAGCCAGGTACCTGTAAGCATCCCAGTTCTGTCCTTCCCACCGAACAGGGCGTCTGGAGGGCGACTCATGGTCTGCAGAGGGGAGAATGAGGTGTCGGGGCACCAGGAATAGGTGGTGCTGCGTTAGGCTGCGACTGATCTGGCTCCAGCGTTGTAGCTTATATATTTTTTTAAATCGTATCTGTTCGAACAAGAAAGCAATGAAAGGCAATGGCTGTGCTATCTGTTTTAGGACCTACGTCGGACACAATCTGGTCCCACAACACAGGATGGGGTGTGTGAAATGCAGGGATGGGAAAATGCGGTGTCAGTTGTAGCGTGTTACAATTGACGCAAATACTTTCGAAGCTTCTTTGGACTGACTGTACATTGAGTCTTTATTTATTTGTAAACTGTACTTTTTACTTTGCTTAAGTTTCATGGTTAAGTTACAGTTCCTCCTGACTGTTTACACTACAATTAAGAACATATCCAACAAATGTTTGCATTCAGTGCGCTGGGGCGATTTGTTTGCGCTTAACGCTGCTTTTTCCTTCTCAGTTCCCCATTAATCTCAGGACAATAAAACAAAAGGAGCCTCTCATCCGTCAACCCTTTATTACACCATAAAGCACATTCAGCGTTCAGGATGGTGCTTCAGTCCAGTCATTCAGATGCAACTAAAGCAAATATTATTCAGGAAACTCTTTTAAACGTTCTTTACATGGCACTCACCCCCTGTACATCCTGTACATCTTCATCTTTCTGTGTCTCTGTATGAAATGTAATGGCTCTGTTTGTTTTCAAGCGTAGACTTGCGTATTTAACAGGACAGGGACGCACCTAGGCCAACCTAAGCTGTGAAGTGCCTGGAAGCCAGCATATACTGCACATGTCTCTGCTGTGAGTGCAAGACTCTGGAGCTTCCCCTGAGATCCAATGAGGAATATCAAACTAAAACCTCCCTGATGGGATAGAAACTTGATTAATGATAATTTTGTTTCATTTGAAAAATAGTTTGTGAAAATGTTAATTTTTTGGGGCAAATCTACGGGAAATGACTTTAAATCGTTCCCCATATAAAGCATGCGGAGTACCAAGCCCTAGAAATTGCACTGGCAAAATTGGCCCAACTACTTTGTAGCAAACATCCCGTAAGTTGATAAGCTGAATTGGTCAAGGCTGGTGATGAATACATGCATTATCCTCCTTCACACAAAAGAGACAGAAGGGAGAGAGCCCACAGTGTGTGTGTGTGCGGCACATGACTCTAAAGATCGCTCAGGGACAGAACCTGTGACTTTCTGTTTGGACTGTAAGAACATTTGCAGATCATGTTTCCAAAAAAGGGACAGCTGATTGGCTATCTAGTTTACCTTTGTGCCCAGATATTTTGTTCTTAATTTATTTGTTTTGTCAAATGGTGGCTTTCACTAATACTTAAACGATAATAGGATAAAAAATCTTTTTTTCTTTTGTCCTATTATAAGTGGTCAAAGTGGTGGATCTGTAGGGTGCTTTGCAGGAGGTATAAACCATACAAAAAACTGGAGAGCAACCTGTATTGCATATGAAATGTGTACATGGAAATTCATTAAATAAATGCAAGCAATTAAAACGCAGTACATCCCCAGTGTTATTGAAGTGGTATTATTAAAACATTAATTGAAAAAGGAATTCTTTTGAATTATTTAATTACTTCTTAAGGGAACCTTTTGGGACGAGAATAAGAAGGTTTCAGACGAGCCTTCCCTGGATCCTGATCTCTAGGCTGTGAATGATGTGTGTGTCCTCCCTGCTGGGTGTGATGGTGGTGAATGATGTGTGTCCTCCCTGCAGGACGTGATGGTGGTGAATGATGTGTGTGTCCTCCCTGCAGGACGTGATGGTGGTGAATGTGTGTTTCCTCTCTGCAGGACGTGATGGTGGTGAATGATGTGTGTGTCCTCTCTGCAGGGTGTGATGGTGGTGAATGATGTGTGTGTCCTCCCTGCAGGACGTGATGGTGGTGAATGTGTGTGTCCTCTCTGCAGGACGTGATGGTGGTGAATGATGTGTGTGTCCTCTCTGCAGGGTGTGATGGTGGTGAATGATGTGTGTGTCCTCCCTGCAGGACGTGATGGTGGTGAATGATGTGTGTGTCCTCCCTGCAGGACGTGATGATGGTGAATGATGTGTGTGTCCTCCCTGCAGGATATGATGGTGGTGAATGATGTGTGTGTCCTCCCTGCAGGACGTGATGGTGGTGAATGATGTGTTTGTCCTCCCTGCAGGACGTGATGGTGGTGAATGATGTGTGTGTCCTCTCTGCAGGACGTGATGGTGGTGAATGATGTGTGTGTCCTCTCTGCAGGGTGTGATGGTGGTGAATGATGTGTGTGTCCTCCCTGCAGGACGTGATGGTGGTGAATGATGTGTGTGTCCTCTCTGCAGGGTGTGATGGTGGTGAATGATGTGTGTGTCCTCCCTGCAGGACGTGATGGTGGTGAATGATGTGTGTGTCCTCCCTGCAGGACGTGATGATGGTGAATGATGTGTGTGTCCTCCCTGCAGGATATGATGGTGGTGAATGATGTGTGTGTCCTCCCTGCAGGACGTGATGGTGGTGAATGATGTGTTTGTCCTCCCTGCAGGACGTGATGGTGGTGAATGTGTGTGTCCTCCCTGCAGGGCGTGATGGTGGTGAATGATGTGTGTCCCCTCCCTACAGGACGTGATGGTGGTGAATGATGTGTGTGTCCTCCCTGCAGGACGTGATGGTGGTGAATGATGTGTGTGTCCTCCCTGCAGGACGTGATGGTGGTGAATGATGTGTGTGTCCTCCCTGCAGGACGTGATGGTGGTGAATGATGTGTGTGTCCTCCCTGCAGGACGTGATGGTGGTGAATGATGTGTGTGTCCTCCCTGCAGGACGTGATGGTGGTGAATGATGTGTGTGTCCTCCCTGCAGGACGTGATGGTGGTGAATGTGTGTGTCCTCCCTGCAGGACGTGATGGTGGTGAATGATGTGTGTGTCCTCCCTGCAGGACGTGATGGTGGTGAATGATGTGTGTGTCCTCCCTGCAGGACGTGATGGTGGTGAATGATGTGTGTGTCCTCTCTGCAGGGTGTGATGGTGGTGAATGATGTGTGTGTCCTCCCTGCAGGACGTGATGGTGGTGAATGATGTGTGTGTCCTCCCTGCAGGACGTGATGGTGGTGAATGATGTGTGTGTCCTCCCTGCAGGACGTGATGGTGGTGAATGATGTGTTTGTCCTCCCTGCAGGACGTGATGGTGGTGAATGATGTGTGTGTCCTCCCTGCAGGGCGTGATGGTGGTGAATGATGTGTGTGTCCTCCCTGAAGGACGTGATGGTGGTGAATGATGTGTGTGTCCTCCCTGCAGGACGTGATGGTGGTGAATGATGTGTGTGTCCTCCCTGAAGGACGTGATGGTGGTGAATGATGTGTGTGTCCTCCCTGCAGGACGTGATGGTGGTGAATGATGTGTGTGTCCTCCCTGCAGGACGTGATGGTGGTGAATGATGTGTGTGTCCTCCCTGCAGGACGTGATGGTGGTGAATGATGTGTGTGTCCTCCCTGCAGGACGTGATGGTGGTGAATGATGTGTGTGTCCTCCCTGCAGGACGTGATGGTGGTGAATGATGTGTGTGTCCTCCCTGCAGGACGTGATGGTGGTGAATGATGCGTGTATCCTCCCTGCAGGACGTGATGGTGGTGAATGATGTGTGTGTCCTCCCTGCAGGATGTGATGGTGGTGAATGATGCGTGTGTCCTCCCTGCAGGACGTGATGGTGGTGAATGATGTGTGTGTCCTCCCTGCAGGAACGTGATGGTGGTGAATGATGTGCGTGTCGTCCCTGCAGGACGTGATGGTGGTGAATGATGTGTGTGTCCTCCCTGCAGGACGTGATGGTGGTGAATGATGTGCGTGTCCAACCTGCAGGACGTGATGGTGGTGAATGATGTGTGTGTCCTCCCTGCAGGACGTGATGGTGGTGAATGATGTGTGTGTCCTCCCTGCAGGACGTGATGGTGGTGAATGATGTGTGTGTCCTCCCTGCAGGACGTGATGGTGGTGAATGATGTGTGTGTCCTCCCTGCAGGACGTGATGGTGGTGAATGATGTGCGTGTCCTCCCTGCAGGACGTGATGGTGGTGAATGATGTGTGTGTCCAACCTGCAGGATGTGATGGTGGTGAATGATGTGTGTGTCCTCCCTGCAGGACGTGATGGTGGTGAATGATGTGCGTGTCGTCCCTGCAGGACGTGATGGTGGTGAATGATGTGTGTGTCCAACCTGCAGGATGTGATGGTGGTGAATGATGTGTGTGTCCTCCCTGCAGGACGTGATGGTGGTGAATGATGTGCGTGTCCTCCCTGCAGGACGTGATGGTGGTGAATGATGTGTGTGTCCTCCCTGCAGGATGTGATGGTGGTGAATGATGTGTGTGTCCTCCCTGCAGGACGTGATGGTGGTGAATGATGTGTGTGTCGTCCCTGCAGGATGTGATGGTGGTGAATGATGTGTGTGTCCTCCCTGCAGGACGTGATGGTGGTGAATGATGTGTGTGTCCTCCCTGCAGGACGTGATGGTGGTGAATGATGTGTGTGTCCTCCCTGCAGGACGTGATGGTGGTGAATGATGTGTGTGTCCTCCCTGCAGGACGTGATGGTGGTGAATGATGTGTGTGTCCAACCTGCAGGATGTGATGGTGGTGAATGATGTGTGTGTCCTCCCTGCAGGACGTGATGGTGGTGAATGATGTGCGTGTCCTCCCTGCAGGACGTGATGGTGGTGAATGATGTGTGTGTCCTCCCTGCAGGATGTGATGGTGGTGAATGATGTGTGTGTCCTCCCTGCAGGACGTGATGGTGGTGAATGATGTGTGTGTCCTCCCTGCAGGACGTGATGGTGGTGAATGATGTGTGTGTCCTCTCTGCAGGGTGTGATGGTGGTGAATGATGTGTGTGTCCTCCCTGCAGGACGTGATGGTGGTGAATGATGTGTGTGTCCTCCCTGCAGGACGTGATGGTGGTGAATGATGTGTGTGTCCTCCCTGCAGGACGTGATGGTGGTGAATGATGTGTTTGTCCTCCCTGCAGGACGTGATGGTGGTGAATGATGTGTGTGTCCTCCCTGCAGGGCGTGATGGTGGTGAATGATGTGTGTGTCCTCCCTGAAGGACGTGATGGTGGTGAATGATGTGTGTGTCCTCCCTGCAGGACGTGATGGTGGTGAATGATGTGTGTGTCCTCCCTGAAGGACGTGATGGTGGTGAATGATG
The DNA here is from genome assembly GCF_963514075.1 of Conger conger. NCBI lineage: Eukaryota > Metazoa > Chordata > Actinopteri > Anguilliformes > Congridae > Conger > Conger conger. The sequence continues at coordinate 6,210,079 of NC_083777.1, forward strand.
TGTGTGTCCTCCCTGCAGGACGTGATGGTGGTGAATGATGTGTGTGTCCTCCCTGCAGGATGTGATGGTGGTGAATGATGTGTGTGTCCTCCCTGCAGGACGTGATGGTGGTGAATGATGTGTGTGTCCTCCCTGCAGGACGTGATGGTGGTGAATGATGTGTGTGTCCTCCCTGCAGGACGTGATGGTGGTGAATGATGTGTGTGTCCTCCCTGCAGGACGTGATGGTGGTGAATGATGTGTGTGTCCAACCTGCAGGATGTGATGGTGGTGAATGATGTGTGTGTCCTCCCTGCAGGACGTGATGGTGGTGAATGATGTGCGTGTCCTCCCTGCAGGACGTGATGGTGGTGAATGATGTGTGTGTCCTCCCTGCAGGATGTGATGGTGGTGAATGATGTGTGTGTCCTCCCTGCAGGACGTGATGGTGGTGAATGATGTGTGTGTCCTCCCTGCAGGACGTGATGGTGGTGAATGATGTGTGTGTCCTCTCTGCAGGGTGTGATGGTGGTGAATGATGTGTGTGTCCTCCCTGCAGGACGTGATGGTGGTGAATGATGTGTGTGTCCTCCCTGCAGGACGTGATGGTGGTGAATGATGTGTGTGTCCTCCCTGCAGGACGTGATGGTGGTGAATGATGTGTTTGTCCTCCCTGCAGGACGTGATGGTGGTGAATGATGTGTGTGTCCTCCCTGCAGGGCGTGATGGTGGTGAATGATGTGTGTGTCCTCCCTGAAGGACGTGATGGTGGTGAATGATGTGTGTGTCCTCCCTGCAGGACGTGATGGTGGTGAATGATGTGTGTGTCCTCCCTGAAGGACGTGATGGTGGTGAATGATGTGTGTGTCCTCCCTGCAGGACGTGATGGTGGTGAATGATGTGTGTGTCCTCCCTGCAGGACGTGATGGTGGTGAATGATGTGTGTGTCCTCCCTGCAGGACGTGATGGTGGTGAATGATGTGTGTGTCCTCCCTGCAGGACGTGATGGTGGTGAATGATGTGTGTGTCCTCCCTGCAGGACGTGATGGTGGTGAATGATGTGTGTGTCCTCCCTGCAGGACGTGATGGTGGTGAATGATGCGTGTATCCTCCCTGCAGGACGTGATGGTGGTGAATGATGTGTGTGTCCTCCCTGCAGGATGTGATGGTGGTGAATGATGCGTGTGTCCTCCCTGCAGGACGTGATGGTGGTGAATGATGTGTGTGTCCTCCCTGCAGGAACGTGATGGTGGTGAATGATGTGCGTGTCGTCCCTGCAGGACGTGATGGTGGTGAATGATGTGTGTGTCCTCCCTGCAGGACGTGATGGTGGTGAATGATGTGCGTGTCCAACCTGCAGGACGTGATGGTGGTGAATGATGTGTGTGTCCTCCCTGCAGGACGTGATGGTGGTGAATGATGTGTGTGTCCTCCCTGCAGGACGTGATGGTGGTGAATGATGTGTGTGTCCTCCCTGCAGGACGTGATGGTGGTGAATGATGTGTGTGTCCTCCCTGCAGGACGTGATGGTGGTGAATGATGTGCGTGTCCTCCCTGCAGGACGTGATGGTGGTGAATGATGTGTGTGTCCAACCTGCAGGATGTGATGGTGGTGAATGATGTGTGTGTCCTCCCTGCAGGACGTGATGGTGGTGAATGATGTGCGTGTCGTCCCTGCAGGACGTGATGGTGGTGAATGATGTGTGTGTCCAACCTGCAGGATGTGATGGTGGTGAATGATGTGTGTGTCCTCCCTGCAGGACGTGATGGTGGTGAATGATGTGCGTGTCCTCCCTGCAGGACGTGATGGTGGTGAATGATGTGTGTGTCCTCCCTGCAGGATGTGATGGTGGTGAATGATGTGTGTGTCCTCCCTGCAGGACGTGATGGTGGTGAATGATGTGTGTGTCGTCCCTGCAGGACGTGATGGTGGTGAATGATGTGTGTGTCCTCCCTGCAGGACGTGATGGTGGTGAATGATGTGTGTGTCCTCCCTGCAGGACGTGATGGTGGTGAATGATGTGTGTGTCCTCCCTGCAGGACGTGATGGTGGTGAATGATGTGTGTGTCCTCCCTGCAGGACGTGATGGTGGTGAATGATGTGTGTGTCCAACCTGCAGGATGTGATGGTGGTGAATGATGTGTGTGTCCTCCCTGCAGGACGTGATGGTGGTGAATGATGTGCGTGTCCTCCCTGCAGGACGTGATGGTGGTGAATGATGTGTGTGTCCTCCCTGCAGGATGTGATGGTGGTGAATGATGTGTGTGTCCTCCCTGCAGGACGTGATGGTGGTGAATGATGTGTGTGTCCTCCCTGCAGGATGTGATGGTGGTGAATGATGTGTGTGTCCTCCCTGCAGGACGTGATGGTGGTGAATGATGTGTGTGTCCTCCCTGCAGGACGTGATGGTGGTGAATGATGTGTGTGTCCTCCCTGCAGGACGTGATGGTGGTGAATGATGTGTGTGTCCTCCCTGCAGGACGTGATGGTGGTGAATGATGTGTGTGTCCTCCCTGCAGGACGTGATGGTGGTGAATGATGTGTGTGTCCTCCCTGCAGGACGTGATGGTGGTGAATGATGTGTGTGTCCTCCCTGCAGGACGTGATGGTGGTGAATGATGTGTGTGTCCTCCCTGCAGGACGTGATGGTGGTGAATGATGTGTGTGTCCTCCCTGCAGGACGTGATGGTGGTGAATGATGTGTGTGTCCTCCCTGCAGGACGTGATGGTGGTGAATGATGTGTGTGTCCTCCCTGCAGGACGTGATGGTGGTGAATGATGTGTGTGTCCTCCCTGCAGGACGTGATGGTGGTGAATGATGTGTGTGTCCTCCCTGCAGGACGTGATGGTGGTGAATGATGTGTGTGTCCTCCCTGCAGGACGTGATGGTGGTGAATGATGTGTGTGTCCTCCCTGCAGGACGTGATGGTGGTGAATGATGTGTGTGTCCTCCCTGCAGGACGTGATGGTGGTGAATGATGTGTGTGTCCTCCCTGCAGGACGTGATGGTGGTGAATGATGTGTGTGTCCTCCCTGCAGGACGTGATGGTGGTGAATGATGTGTGTGTCCTCCCTGCAGGATGTGATGGTGGTGAATGATGTGTGTGTCCTCCCTGCAGGACGTGATGGTGGTGGGCGAGCCCACGCTGATGGGAGGGGAGTTTGGCGATGAGGACGAGCGGCTGATCACGCGGCTGGAGAACACGCAGTTCGACGCGGCCAACGGCATCGACGACGAGGACAGTTTCAACGGCTCCCCCGCGCTGGGCGCCAACAGCCCCTGGAACAACAAAGCGCCCTCCAGCCAGGAGAGCAAGAGCGACAACCCCACATCGCAGGCGTCCCAGTAGAGCTCCGCACTGACTCATCCGCCCATGGATCACTCCTACAGAGAGGCACACAACTCAGGACCTAGCCCCATTTACGGCTCCGATCGCCAGGTCAGCATTACGCAGGACCCCTCCTCTCTCTGAGACGTTTCCTTTTCTGCCACAGACCCCTCCTTCACCTCCCTCTGAAAACAGCAATGATGGATCTTGTGGTTCTTGCTGAGGGTTTTTGGATGTATGTTTGATGTCACTGGAGGCCTGGTGAAAAGCTTCATCTCTGATCCTAAAGGACCAACGCTGCAGCTGGTTCTCCTCCTGCCTCTGGTCCCTGCAAGCCACTCTTCTGCAGTGCTTTCTCCAAGCTGGTTACCACATTTACAGTCTGCCCTCCGCAATATTTAATAGGTCTTATTATGACTCTTATTATGACATTGTGACTCCGTGCACTTCGATTTAGAATGCTTCAAATTTCAAATGTTAGAAAAGAAAAGTTTGAAAGAAATTGTTTTTCCACTTTGTTTTCACTCATTGTTTTTGTACGACCTGGTTAGAACAAAAATCTGTACTGTGAAGGAGGGTGTGGACTGTAGTGTAGAACCACAGCGTTAAAAAATACACACACTGATGCAGTCCGGTACTGGGGATTTGGGAGTACTTGACTGGGTCACACTGACTAAACACGACTCCACACTCTACACAAGTTGATGCAAAATTGTATTTTTTTTGGTTCTTTGTTCTTTATATATATATATATATATATATATATATATATATATATATATATATATATATATATATATATATATATATATATAAAAAATAAAAAAAACGTTCAAAGAAACTGACAAACCGAAAACACCCCTGCATATTCTGTTCACCGTTTTCACTCTTCTATTTTTCATATGAGGTTATTTTTTTATTTGTATTTAATTTTTTCTACGGTTTTATCTAATATTACAACATGAAAGATCCAATACTTGTAACTGGAGAATATAAATCTATGTAGATGTATAACTCTTAATGCTAGATAATTTTGTATCATGACTATATTATGATTATGATTATTATTATTTCATACGAGTCATTTTGCGGTCTTTGATTGTAGCAGCAGACCGCACTATTGTATCATTTTGTGGTCTGTGGTTCAAGTGTTCAAAGCACCAGATAATCATGTTCATGCATTGTTTTGAGGCTAATGGAAAGCCTACCCTTATAATTCCCAGTACTTCAGTCAAGATGGCTATGATAGGTGTCATATATATGTACGATGGTGTCATGTGAAAAGTGAGTTTTATAGGCTTCACAGTATAAACTGTTTATATCTGTACCAGGAAGTGTTACTCTTTGGCATCTTTACAGGTTGAATTGTTGCCAGGGGTAAAGCCATTACTGAATGCACTTGACCTCGGCTCCTTCAGAATGGGAGATTAGGACACTGGTCAACACCAGATAATCTGATAATTACATGTTCAGTGTCCGAACTTCAACGTCTTCGGTTGCAAGTTGGCAAACTGGCTTGGCACTCTCCAAATTTGGACCCTGAATAAGTCTTGAAAGGGTGCATACATTTTTTTTAAAGGACACTGAAATTCCCAATAATGCTTTTTTTTTTTTTTTTTTTTTTTTTTTTTAAAGATACAGACCCAGAAACTACTAGCCGGATCCTTTAAAAGTCTGACCCTCAAAATATATTTTAATATATTTTTAGAATCATGATTGTCTGGGCTTTTTAACCCTCCACCATTTTTTGTGTATTTGTGATTGTATATTTAAGGTAGTTGCCAAGTTCTGTATAATTGTAATTAAATATATTCTTCATTAGACTTCCATAAATCATCCCTATCTAATGTGTTATTTAAAAAAAAGCCATTCCCCTCTTTTTTGAACATGACTACAAGGAGCACAGTGTCCAAACACTTTGAATGTTGGCGCATTCTCTTCATTTGGCGACATTTTCACATTTGGACAAATGTTTTTGAACTGATCTAGTTTTAGACCGACGTGAATCTGTAGGCTATTTGGTGAATCTGGCCACTAAAACTAACCCTTGGTTTGATGGTGAAGAATGCAAAGCAAATGATAACCAGCCAAACCTGCGTTAATTTGTGTTCACTTAAAGAAGGATAAAGGAAGAAATTATGAAAGGGCTTCAATTTGTGTGTTGAACAACCTTTTAATTGAGCGAGACGTTGGCTGTCACACTGGGGTCCCCCAGGAGTTAGGGGTTGCAATTCCTTTCCCTCTTGTGATCCTGCCAGTCGCTCAAGCGCAACTGCTGAGGTCTTCACACTTAATAAATGTTCATAATTATGTTCATAATTGCAGCAGTTTGCATCTGTAAGAAAAAACACAATGTGTTTAAGGTACTGGAAACGCACTCTCCGTTCAGACCTGAATCCCGTTATTGGCACTGAATGACTTCCCTGTTTTATCGAGTTTACTGTACACAGAAAACTGATAAGGTATAGCTTCACAGAAGCCTCAGGAACTCTACAATACGAGACAGAATCTTCTCAGAATGACCTCTTCTATGAGTAGAATCGGGGGATCTGCCTGCCAAGACTTCAGACTGTGGCAAATTTCCTGATATTTGATATTTAATAATATTAATTTACAATATACCTCCTTGTGGATAATTTTGAAAGCCTTCTCCGCATATTTTCTGATAATGCTGATGCAACTCTGTGTCCACTCAGTGACCACTTTATCAGGTATTTATGACTTATTTTTTCTAGACTTATTCCTGCTGTAGGTTTGACGTGTTGTGTAATCAGAGAGGCTCTTCTGCATACCCCTATTGTAAAGAGTGGTTCTTTGAGTTAGTGTTGCCTTCCTGTCAACTTGAACCAGACTGACCATTCTCTTCTGACCTCTCATTAAGATGTTTTCACCACAAAACTGCCACTCGCAGGATGGTTTAAAATAGAGAATGTTGTGCATGAAAGTCCCAGGAGATCAGTGGTTTCTGAGATACTCAAACCATCCTGTCTGGCACCAACAATCATTCCACGATCAAAGTTGCTTTTATCACATTTCTTCCCTGTGCTGATGTTTGGTCTGAACAACAACTGAACGTATTGACCTTCTCTGAATGCGTTCATAGATTAATTTCCTACTTGTGATTAGCTGATTTGAAGTAACAAGCTGGTGTCCCAGTCAGCCTAATAAAATGGTCTCTGAGCGTTTGTTGCTCACTGTGGCCTCTTTTTTCAAGTTTTCCTGGAGTTGAGCATCTGTGCAGAACACGATTAGCAATTCATTTTTTAATTAAGTTGATTAGGACTACCCTCAACCTAGCCACCACCAATGTATAGCACCCGCCTGGTTGATGCAGGGCAGCCATTTTGTGCGAGAAGGTCACCACTCATTGGCTGAATTGGAGAGGGAGAGAATGCTAGCCAATTGCATCAGGGTGATTAGGTGGCAGGTTGAGTGCCAGGCTGAAATAAAAACTAGCATCCACAGTGGGGCCCCAGGACCGAGTCTGGGAACCACTGGTGTAGCTTACACCCACCTTAAGAGGAACAATAGTCCAGTCAAAGGCACGTTTTCTGCAAAATGGCCACTAACAGAGGCTTCATTATTGAGCATCCATTGGTTGGAATATAGTTTGGTCATTCGTGTACCATGAGTAGCCTACCCAAACGTTATGTATAGGCCAGTGTTTCATCCAAGCAAAAGAAAAACAAGCCCATTCAATCTTCGCAACTACAGACATGCCACCCTTGCGAGAAAATTTTCCGGGAGACCACGCGGGGGTGGAGTCGGTGCTTAATTCCTTAATCCTTTTTGTCTCCTTAATTCGCGATTGTGCATCAATTAGCGACATGATAATACGGACGATTAAGGGAGGTCAGCGCTGGAGAAAGCGAATGAGTTTTGACTGAAGAGAGAGAGAGAGAGGGCATTCATTAAAACAACAGTGCATGCATGTGACGCCAGTTGCAGACATTCCACCTCTCCGGGGTCCGGGAGCGGGCATCAGGTGGCGCAGGTGCTGAATTCCGGGAGCTCCCGGACCTTCCGGCAGAGGTGGGATGTCTGCAACTGATGTCACATGCATGCACTGTTGTTATGATGAATGCCTCTCCCGCTCTCTCTCTCTCTCTCTCTCTCTCTCTCTCTCTCTCTCTCTCTCTCTCTCTCTCTCTTCACTCTAAACTTTACTCGTTCGCTTTCTCCAGCGCTGACCTCCCTCAGTCCTCCCTTGTTCCATAAGACTGAACCACAGTTCTGTGCACAGTCAACCGCAGCCGTAAAACGCTTACCTGGTTTCTCAAGGATCACCTGCAGGAGACGGATTCACGGATCCCTTGTTTTTCATTTCCCCCCGTACTCCCGAGTCACGTCTCACTGTCTAACCGAAAAAACCGTCTTCTACCTTTCGACTCCAAGCCGCTTTGAAAATCTTGAGGTTTCTAAGGTAAGCAGAAGTTAAAGTAAACTTTAAAGAAAATCATGTAGCATGCTAAATGTTAAACTGCATACTAAATTAGAATTTTTGCTGTGCGGTTTGGGAGAACTTTGTTTTTCTTTCTGTAGCCTACTGTAGCCTATGTAGATATACAGTGCTTTTCATAAATTATTTAAATCCTAAACAAATGCGAATGTGTATACCGTGTAGTTTGAATGCTACAGTCAATTTCTAGTTGATTCGTGTGTGTGAATCTTCAGAAGGAAAATATGAACAATTTTAGCAGCATTTGCTTGAAAGCTCTCCCAGTTAAGTGTAGGGCCGCTATGTGCCCAGGACAAGGTGCTTATTGAACATGATTGCATACAGAGGTTTGCCAACAACTATGTGGAAAAACACACGGAGTAATAACAGACAGATTAAATGAAGTTCGTTTAATGTAAACAGCGAAAAGTGAAAATCAAAAGTGGTCTGAGTAAAGAAAAAAAATTAAATGATGCCTGCGGAGAGATGAGGGGAAAAATAACGAATAATTAAATTAAATTAATCTGTCCGTCAAAAAGACATTTTACACAAATGGAAAAATTAGGAAAGATTAACTGTAAACCCCAAAAAGGCAGCAAGCGAGGTTAGAGAAGAAAGAAAAAAACAATACCCAGGGCGAAGAAAAAAACAGATGAGAGAACTCTTCTGGTGAGAGCTGGCGTTTGCCTAAGGATATGATAAATGGCAAGTACAGTACATTGGAACACATAATCATAGCTGTGGCCAGATTATAGTTTGGGGTATTAAACTAGCTAGTGAAATTGACAATTCAAGCAGACAAGTTATGTTCAGAAGAGTGACGTACTCTTAACGTCAGTGTTGTGTGGGCCAGGCTGAAGCAGTCTGTAAACTCACGGTGCTGGAAAGGAGAAGCCCCTGAGAAGATCAATGTGGCCAACACCTCGAGGGCATCATCACAGTGGAGAGCAAAGGATTCATACTTCACTAAGATACTGTGGAACAAGACAATTTAAAGCCAAATAAGTTTTAAGAACTTTGTAGTCTATTCTAAATGTAGCTTACAACCAGTACAATAATAATAATAATAATAATAATAATAATAATAATACATTTTATTTGTATTGCGCTTTATATATATATTTTTTTTAAATCTCAAAGTGCTACAGATGAAAAAGCAGAAGTGCTAAAAAAGAAATCCAAAACATGAGAAAATTTTTTTTTTTTATCTAGCAGAAGGCTCTAGAAAAAAGGTAGGTTTTTAGACGTAGGTTTTTAGTATCCACAGTCTGTGGTGCCCTTAGGTGGTCGGGGAGAGCACCCTCATCAGGATCCTAGCAGCGCTGTTTTGGACATACTGTAGTTTCTGGAGGCCGTTACTAGGAATCCCGATGAGAAGTGCATTACAGTAGTCAAGCCTGGAGTAGACAAAGGCGTGGACGAGCTTCTCTGCATCTGTCAGGGTGAGTCTGGGACGGAGTTTGGCAATGTTCCTAAGGTGGTAGAAAGACGTTTTACACAGATGTTTGATGTGAGTCTCGAAGGTGAGGTGAGAGTCCATTCTAACACCCAGGTTAGTGACTGATGTGGAGAGGGGGATGTTCTGGCCAGAGAAGGTGATGCTGGTGATGGTGGATGAGCGGACCTGGTGTGGTGTGCCGACTAGGATGGCTTCAGTCTTGGAGCTGTTCAGCTGTAGGAAGAGATGCAAGCTGCGGACTAATATGTACACATTTCTCAGATCTTGAGTCATATGGTCAAATTGGTGCAGACCGTAAAACACCGCATTTTTTGACATCATGGCAGAACAGTATCTTCAAGTTATATTTACTTGTAAGGTGAAAAAAGGCTACTATTGTGATACATGGCTATGACAGTGAGGCGATGTATATTGAAAGAAAAATGTATTTCTTAGAAACATGGGGTCTCCTACTAATACATTCATATACTAATGGATTCAATGAAAGTAAATCTATTCTGATAAACTTATATCTGTCTGGGAGACAGGATTAATGCTGGAAGTAGCCACATCATATGCATTTACTGTATAAAGTATTTTCAGACAGCCTTTTGTGTTACCCCAGTTTAGAGTACTCTACACACATATGAGAGTAATTTGTTTTAAATTAACCAAATCTCCTGCTCCATATTATAATTAAAATAGTTTAATGCAGCCCTATTCACTATGTTATAATTTGATGTATGTAGCTACAGTATGTATAGGTCATGTATAAATTTGTAGCATTGGAATGCTTCAAAAATCAATGGTCCTTTCAACTGTCCTCCACTCTTCTATATTGCCATCTTATGGATATTTTTTTTAATTTTCATGATTTGTGAATAAGTACAGACATAAATGTCTCTGGGAATACTACTTTTGGGCCTTATTTATCAATATCTCCCTTTTCAGCTGTCAGAATGACACACCAAAGTCTGGTTTTTGTGTCTGAAAATTGGTATTTTGTAACTAACCAGGAAAAGATTATCTCCCATTGTCTCACTGAGGGAGCAGTTTTTTGGCCATTCCTTTATTGTTAGCCTTGGTCCTCTGTACCTGTAGTGAATTTATTCAAAGCTGTTTCACTGAAAGGTGTATTTTATCTATAATTTATGTACGTCTTCACCCCCATTATACTGGGCCGTGTGGTGAGTTATCCTGTTCTATCTGCACACCCAGGAATGAGGGTGAGCATTTGGCTGGTGGGCCGCTGGTTGTTCCTGTGGGCATGTCTGGGGGCTCGTCTCCAGGCTGGGGATGGAGCCTGCCCCGTGGGCCTTACCCGACCAGACCTGAACGGCAGTCAGTACCAGCTGGGTCCCGGTACGGATGCAGGCATTGGCTTCCTGTCCGGATTTGTCCAGTCCTACCTCAACACAGTCCAGCCAAATCCTTTCCCCAAAGGTGAGCTCGCTTTTCTGTTCCTACCAAACCTCATGTGCCTGGCTTATCTCTCTCCCCTATACGCCTAATGAAAATGGTGCAATAAACCCACCCAATTTTGGGGATGTAACCAGTATTTTCTGATTAGTCACATCAACTCACTCCTTGTGATTGTGATTCAGATGAACACATAGTGAGCTGCCTTTGGAGAACCTGGCCTGGGTCTGGTGTGCTTGTTGGTGCGTGTTGCTGCTACAGTCTTGAGACTTCTTCTGATCTGTAGTACATCTAATTTGGTGTTAAAGCACAATTGTTTTTAGAAATATGTTGTGGTACCTATAATTCACGTAAAAGATCACGCTATTCGAGGCTTGTTGAGTTAGACGGAGTGTATAGGCTACAGCCTTTGAAGCCTAATCATTTTCTAGAACTAAAATAGGAAGAAGTGGCCCACAGGTATACATTACTAATGTGCTCGTGTTACACAGAGCAAGGCCAGTACAGACATTAATGGATCCATCTGTCTTTTCTCAGGGGACAAATGCTTTCTTTCAGATTGGCCGGACAGGTAATGGGTTTCATCTCTGTAAAGTGGTGACGTTAGAAATGCCTCCACCCTGGCCACCTGTGTTTGTTCTTCCATGGCTGTGGTTCTGTTGCAGCCTTAGCCCTGTGTGACTCACTCAATCCTCCTGTCGTTCACCCTTCTTTGACCTTGGGAGAGTGCTGACCACCTTGGGTAATCGGTGACCAATTCAGGCAGCTCTCTTGAAGACTGAATGTTTCAGAGTGCAATCATGATTGTGAAGAATTTGTAGGTGTCAGTTGAGTGTGCAACAATTCACAACCTACAAATGAAGGTGTAGTATATGAATAGATCTAAATGGATCTGTGTATAAATATAGCTGCAAGCAGGAGTTAAGTGGGCAAGCACTTGTAGCCAAAATACCTAGGTGCCAGTGGTCGTAATTGTGTTGATTGTAAATGTCAACATTTGGTACTTCTGAACCATAACAATATTGCTATACACTTCTTTGAACTTAATTGCAGTTAGAGTGAAATATGACATCATTTTCTACTGCCTTATGGAATGAAATGCACACACAGTGTAACCAACCTGCTTCTGTCTCTGGTGGGTGTGAACCAAGCGACCATCACTTCTGGTAATCGAAACAAAAAAAACTGGCAGAGAAAAAAAGTATTTTTTCGTCCCAAGAAACTAGGAATTCATTCTGAATCAACAAAAAGTAAAAACAAATATGCAGGAGTAGGAAGCATAAAAACGCTCCCAGCCCCACCACATACACAATCCCAACATACCGATAAGGCTTTCTCACAAACCGTTCAGCTCAGAAAATCATACATATCGGCAATGAATGGAAATATAAGTAGTTTGAAAGTGCTTATAAGTAAGAAGCACTCCTAACCCCCTTACTTACCGCACCTGGGTAATCATTTACTGTACCTACATATGAGCGTGTTCAGCACTGCTTCAGTCTTTGAGCATGCCTAGAGTGCTTGCATCTAATGCATAACCTGGCCATACATCAACTTGTCTCTCTGATAAATAGTCCCAGATATCCCTGATATTCTCTGATAAATTTAAGAACATTAGTCAAATCCCCTTTTGATATAAACTTGAAGTGATTAAAGTATGTTTAGTGTATCCATGTAACTTGACATAACAGGAACCTTTTTAGTTGCTCTTCTTCCTACATTTTTCAAGAGCTTCTATACATTTCTAGTGGATTGCCCAGAACTGCACGCAATGCTCCAGATGAGCTGTGGTGTGGCAAAGGAATCAAATAACATCAATAAGTCCTCTGTTAATTTATATTTTCACAGCCATGGGTAACACCTGAGGTTCTTTGATCAGGTTACAGGTAATTGGCTATATTGTACATTGTGAGTGACGTACTTGTGTCCTCCGGACTCAGGAAGACAATGGGTCCTTCTCCTTTCCCTCAGCAATTAAAGGGTTGGTGGTATGAGCTAATAAATCAAGCCTACTTCAATGAACACCAACAGTGACTTTTGGCTGTGCTGGGCTGGTGCATCGTCATGGTTACACAGTTTTGACAAATGAGAGTAGAAGATCAGTTTCATGTTGGAGAACAACAATTGTTCCTGTTGCCACAAAAAGATGAACACATGATAAAAACCTGGTTCAGATTAGTGAAATGTGCCAACAAATGAGGAAGAATTGTGGAAGAATTGACAACAACAGTTTACAATGAATTGGCCACTTCTGTAATGAAACGTTATTAGTTGGCTGAGTGCATCTCTTTTGTCTTTAAATTCTCGAGTCATTTTACTTCTCTTAAACCTTGGCTGATAACCTTTTCATCTGGGGCACTTTTCTTGCAGAGTAATCCTGCTCTAGGATGGTGAGATGTAAACATTATGGTGCAGTAAACATAACGTTTGCCCCTAAGTAGTACACTCTCCTTCTCTCACACAGATCACATGACTACTGTCAGCTCTTTCAATCTGTGATATCATTACGCGTCTATTTGCCTCAAAGCAATGTTAAAGGTATGTCATCTTGTATTGATGTTCTTGAACACATGAGTGCTTCAGATTTGTTTTGAATTTAGCGTGTGCTTCCTGTGTTTTTCTCCAGAACTGTTGCTTGAATTGATAAATGATGCTGGTACTGCCACCATTCAGGACACTGTCAATAAGGTATGTTGCAATTGTCAACACGTTATAGCATGCATGGTGAGGTTTCAGTTTCAAATTGGCTTGGAAAGTAATGCAAATTCAGTAAAAAAAAAAGTTCTATATAAAGAATAAAAGAAACCCTTATATACACTCACTGAGCACTTTATTAGGAACACTATACTAATACCGGGTAGGGCCTCCCTTTGCCCTCAATCATGGCATAGATTCCACAAGATGTTGAAAACATTCCTTTGAAATTCTGTTCCATGTTGACATGATTGCACCCCGCAATTTCTGCGGATTTGTCATTCATGCTATGAGTCTCCCATTCTACCACATCCCAAAGGTGTTCTATTGTATTCAGATCCAGTGACTGGGAAGGCCACTGAAGAACACTGAACTCATTGTCATGTTCATGAAACCAGTTTGAGATTACTTTTGCTCTGTGACATGGTGCATTATAATGCTGGAAGTAGCCATTAGAAGATGGGCACATTGTGGTCAGTATATTTAAATATACTGGTTAAGCACAAAGTTAATCCATTTGCATCATCAGTCATCATGAAAAAAGGAACTTTTAAATATACATTTCTAAAAATTGTAGGAAATTTTTTTTTTTCTTAATTTATACAAAGCAATAAATATATTTTTGTAATAATGCACTGAGCATTCTAAAATGATTGCATTGTAAAGTGACACATTTTTGTTGGTTTTGCTTTGCTGACCTTTTGTGCTGCGTATGTTGTTAACTGCTGTTTATGTGGATGCTTTAGAATATGTTCCCTGTTAGTTAATAATAATAATCCCCATAGTGAGTGAGCTAGACATATAGATCAAACATTCATAAACGCACCTGTTAAGGCTTTCTGTATATCATGCCATGTTACTTTCGTTAGTTCAACTTTTATGTGTGGAATATCAGATTTATATTTGTCCCTTGTTTGTTTCAAAGAGCTTCAATGGCTAATCATGCAGAAAGCAAATGGTCGCATGGAATGGAATAAATTCAAAGACTGGTTTTCCCCCGAGGAAGTGTTCTTGCACCTGTTCTTTCATTTCTTACTGTTCGGTTCCTTGTTATCAGCTTTCTTTTGTAATCTTTTGTCTTCCCGTTCATGCAAGAGCATTTTCTCATTGGAAACTTCCTTATACATTATGTGTGAGGGGGGCTCATACAGGCGAGCCATGTCAGATTGGCCAAACACTTCAATGTACTGTGTCACATGACGAATGCCACCAGTCGCTGAACCATAAGCTTGCGTCATTGGAAGCTGTGAATTACCCTCCAGCCCCATTTGTCTGGAAGTGTCCTCCATAAAAACTCTATCCGAGAGTTAAAAATAGCTTTACGATTTTGGAGATTGAAGTCCTGCATTCCGAGACCTGTGATGAATAGTGGAGTGAAGGGACCTCATGAACCCAAGGGGTGGGAACAAATTAGGAGTGCGTCACTGAAATGAAGAAATGGTTTGACACGAAGTTGCTTTTTTAAAATAAAAAACAACATGTGATGAAATTCTGCAATAGGAGGTGGGAAATTTTCCATCGTTGAGACAGATGAGATAACACAAGCCATAATGGGTAATGATGCACTGTTAGTGTTGCAATGGATGATGTACCTCGAGACCAAATTTCAGAATGGGGAAGAAATGTGCTCTAAGTGACTTTGACCTCAATATTGAATTTTTTGTAGCCAAAACCAGAGCCATCTGATACTCTCTGTCACCGCCATCTTCCCTGTGGGCCGTGGTCTCAGACGCAGCTCTGAAAAAACAGGAGGACATCTTGACATGTCTGCAAATGATGTGCATCATGCCAATAAAATGTAAATAAATTGGTATATAAGTCAGAGGAGAGATCATGCTTTGTGCAGTATTACAGTCAGAGGTGTTTCCCCTCAGATGGTGGGGTATATCAGTCAGAACAGTGCCTCTCAGAGATCATGTGGTATATGAGTCAGAACCATGTCTCTCAGAGCAGATGTGGCATATGAGTGAGAACAGTGTCTCTCAGAGAGGGTGTGGTATGCGGTATATGATTAAGATGCGTCTCCCTCGGAGATGATGAGATCTGCAGCGTGTTAACCTGTGCGTGTGTGTGCCCCTCAGGTACTGCGTTATGAGGTGGGCTTCCTGGTCTGCGCAGCCATCGGGGTCCTCTACATTGTCCTGATGCCCCTGGTGGGTTTCTTCTTCGCCTGCTGCCGTTGCTGCGGTAACTGTGGGGGCCACATGTACCAGGAGCAGACCAAGTCAACCGGCTGTCAACGCAGAGGGCTTTACTGGGCCTTGCTGTGCATCACCATCATAACACTGTAAGGACTCTGTGAACCCCGCCTTTCAGTAACCTGTCTGTTCCAGCACATGATTTAAATTGGTCCAGCCAGCTTTTGTGTGCGATGAAGGATACTTTGCGTACTTCATGTAGTTTCTGAAGATCTGTTGGTTTTACACTGGCTATTACAGGAGTGTAACGCATTCATCTGAAAGTGTTTATTCACAATCATAAACACAAATGTAACTGCAAGCAGCAATGAAGTGGTCCAAGCAGTGTTGCTAATTGGCTGAAATTATGTGGGAGGATGCCACACGCCGTGACATCCTGAGCGGGCAGAAGAGCTGGCCACAGGGTGATATGCTAAATGTCGGTTTTCATCAGTGTTTATTGGGAAGCAGCTGAAGCTCGAGGGAGGGAGAGTGCGCACCCAAATAAAAAAATGAACAAACGTCTTAACCTTTAACCCTCAGGAGATCCAGGCAAAAAATAATAAACTAAAAAAACTACAGGGGGGGTGTCTCCGTGGCGCAGCCTGTAGAGCACTGACCGCATGCTCATTGCGAGCCGCGACGTCGGCGGTTCGAATCCGACTGTCCGACATTTGTCGCATGTCTTCCCCTCTCTCTCGCTCCCATTCTTCCTGTCTCTCTATACTATACACTGTCCAATAAAGCTGAAAAAGGCCTAAAAACTATCTTTAAAAAAAAAAAAAAAAAAAAAAAAAAACTACAGGGTGGCCACGGGGTGACATGCTAAATGTCAGTTTTCATCAGTATTTAATGGGAAGCAGCTGAAGCTCGAGGGAAGGAGAGTGCGCACCCAAATAAAAAAATAAACAAACGTCTTAACCTTTAACCCTCAGGAGATCCAGGCTAAAAATAATAAACTAAAAAAACTAATGCAAAGCTTTTGGCTGTTCAGCTGGTCGGCTCTGCTCTACTGCGGTTTTCCCGGTCTCAGCCACCAACTGTGGAAAGGACACTGATCCGTCCAGGTGTGTGTTCCTACCTACCTAGTAGTTGTGGTCCTCCGATTGCCCTGCTTCCTTCCCGTGCACAGTGGATTAATGGTTTCATTACATATTTTGAAATGTAAATGTATCAGCTCTTAGTATTTTACGGTTTTGTAATGACCACATGTGGCTGCCATTATTTGTAGTACATTGTGCAGTACATTACATTACATTACATGGCATTTAGCAGACGCTCTTATCCAGAGCGACGTACAACAAAGTGCAAATTAAACACAAGAACAAGTGCAAAGAGGACCTGAGAGGACAGTACAGTTCCGAGTCCTAGTGTAAACATACAGAAGACATATGGGAGATATTAATTGGTAAGAGGATCAGACAGAGACCAGGCATTAAGGAAAGGTTTTCTGAATTCAGGAAGTGAGGTCATCCTACACTAGCTGCTGCTGCCTCTGTCCTATACAGATATGGTCAGAGCCAGTTCAACTCCTCTAACTTCCTGCGTGTTAGAGATGTGTTACAGATGTGGACTCTTTCCCATGCCAGTTGCACACGCCAGGGTGCTGACATCATGGGCCTCCACCTCTATGTTAGCCTTGGTGCCGCCCTAAAAGACTCCCACACGGGGCCGCCAGGCCTGGCCTGGCCTGACCTGTTCAGTAGCCTGTGACGGAGCGCGAGCGTGAGGCTTGTGTCTCTCACTCTGCCGCTTTAAGGGTGTAAACTATCTGGTCAATACTGAGTAAATGGCACAATCATATTCCTGAAGATCAGATCTGCCGTTCGTCTTAATTAAAACATTTGAATCTCACAGTTTTGCCGCTGGTTCATGAGAGACCAGGTCCCGAAGAACCATTGACCCAATTCAGGTGAAATATAAATTTTCTAAAATCCCACTAAAAACCCCAAATTATTATGTCAGCCCTCCCAAACCTATTGAAAACGGTACATTTTGAGTAGCAATTCATCCCTGAAATTAAAATGTCTCAAACTTTTGACATGCGTACCTCTGACCAATTCCGGTGAAATATTGCTGTAACATTGTGCAATGGCTTAATTAAGACGGATTTTCATGTCTTAAATAAAAGATAGATCATGATTCTTGCACTCTTCATGCCTAAAATTAATCATCAATTTAATTAGTGCAGGGCTTGGCAGCCCTGTTGTGGAGAGCCACAGGGCATGCCAGCTTTCATTGTTACTCTTACGCACTTAATTGATCAATGAAAGCAGTTGATTACTCTGTTATTGCATTACACTAATGGCATTTGGCAGACGCTCTTATCCAGAGCGACGTACAATAAAGTGCATACCCATAACCAGGGATAAGTGCGCTGAAAGAACCTAGAGGGACGTACAATTTCAACTGCTTCCTGTACAACAAAGATAAGGACTATGGCCTATTTGATTTTTGATTTTTGATTTAATTTAATTTTAATACTTCACCATGCAAATATATGAATAATCAACTTACCTAGCCAGACTAAACTAGCAAAAGTAACAAAACTAGCAAAGGTGTTAATTCGCATCAGCTTGTTTCTTGGTTCTGAATCAGTTGCTTATTTTACAAAACCAGCACACCCTGTGGCTCTTCTTTGTTATGCTTTTCTGTTTAATTGGTTATTTAAAATGCTTGTGTGACCATTTCGTAAATTACATTTTCAGAATGTACCAGTAGTTTTTGCAAAAGAATTGCTTGAAAATGCAGAACCAAGTGATAATGTAACCTCTGTAGCAGGAAACCAATTTTATTGCTCAAGTAGACATGCCTTTCATTAACAGCACTCGCCTCTGCTGTAGAATTATGTTTCACAATTTATTGTTGTGAATCATTTCCCCTCTTGGAATTTTATTTCTTCAGTTTATGGCTTGTACTAACTGTACTTCCGTGACCATTTTTTAAAAATATTTTTATCTTTGTTTTTGTGAGTAATGAACTGATTGCTTTGTTAACCATTAACATTATTCATAATTCTGCAATTTTCTTCTCGGTCATTTTCATATTTGTTTTAAAGAAAAAAGCATCTAAGTGTGATATTTCTTATACATATATTAATAAGTCAATCTAGGCTGGACAATCATTAACCTTTTGTCAAAAGCACTGTGGAATATTGACCCCCATCTCGAATCTGTTCTAGGAGAGGACAGATACCACAGTTTTGTGGTTGCTATACCATAGTTTAATAGGGGTTGCTATATCACAGTCTTGGGGTTGCCTGCAATCTAAATCTCTGTTTTCACTGGGTTATCAAGGGTGTCGATAATTTTGGAGGCCACAGCATCATCCAACTGGAGTTTAAAGAATTTTAAAATAAAAGTGAAAACACCTTAATTAAGTGCTTAGACTGTCAGCAAAGGGTTGAAGGGTTATTCATTTCCTATTTTCTTTAGCTTTTTTTTCTCCCTTATGTGTTGCTGGTAAAACATATAGTCTCAGGGAACAATCTTCTGTAATCTTGTGTGTGAAGTCACAGTGTTTTATCACCACTCTTCGCGGTTTGCAAATTCAGCACTCTGACATTGCCTGGCAACACATCACATGACAAAGGACATTTCCTCCCCTTGTGTTTTCCCAGGGCAGGGAATGTTTGCATGTTTAGGAGCAACCAATCCCTGGCCTTCAGTGTGCAGAACAGCCTGACGCAGTCCGACGGCACATTGGACAACCTCCAGACCTACCTCGCAGCTGTTCCGCAGGTGACCAGAAAAAGAGCCCTCATCTCGATGTTTGAGGAGAAGTGATACCTGTACACTGTATTAAATGTCCCCAAACAGGATTCACTGTGCCGCTGTTTCCACCAGCAAAGCGTCTTCACCTGTAGAAATGTTATGAGCTATAAGATCTAGCTATAAGTGATGAAAACCATTAAGGGTAGATTTAATACAGCATATGGTTAGCTACCTCATCGGTCCACTTCATACCTTGCATATCTTGCTTTCACTTTACTGCCATTTAGAAAAAGATCTTATCTAGAGTTTACAATGCAAACACAGGTACAAAGCCTGGGAATGGGACTAACTCCCTTGATGGTGAATGCACCTGTGCGATTTCACATGAGTCTACTACCTTCTTTTTAACACCTAAGGTTTTCTCAAGAAAACTGAAATCCAGGAAACGTATCTCATGTACTAGGCATGTAAAAACATGCTCTCGAAAGGCCAGAAAATCACCAATAAACCAAAATCTAAAACTGCCACTTTATATTTTCTAGAAGGGTGAAGTAGTAATGATTTTTTCTCTGAGAAAAACGTCTGCGTATACCTCAGTAGAAGCAGCCATATCGCTTGTTTGATAAAACTTTCCAGTTGGTCATGCTTCTCAGAAGAGTCAACACCATTAACCGGTATGTTGCTGGAAGGACCGTGTTTGCTCAGACTGCTATCAGAACAAAAGGGTGATTTAAGTTGTTCAACAAAAGAGCCACATGAGTTTCTCTTTGCTTTGCTCAGGACGTTGGCATGGTGGTGAATGAGAGCGTCTTGGCCGTGGATGAGGTTGGGAGCAGAGTAAACGGTGAGTGGTCGAGGTGGAGGAGGAGAACAGCACTCCTTCGTTTTTGTTTCCGCTCAAAATGTTTGACTTGCCGATTGCTCTGCAGGTATCACACAGGTAGAAACAATACAAAATTGTTGAGTAACCCATATTACATATGAAATACATACAAGCAAAGGCATATTTCTAGATGTGGTGTCTTTTAGGCCTGATGTTGGTGTAATACTCTCAGCCTTGGCAATAAAATAGGGGAAACAAATGACTCAAGAAATAATATTTGTATTGTGGACATGAACCGTTTTGTTTGCTTAAGCCATTTGGTTGACAGACACAGACAGGAACCCAAAACTGTGCCAGGCCATGAGGTAGAAATAAAAAGATGTTATTGGATCTTTCGCTTGCCTCCCGCTATGATGGCTATCATGATGTAAAAAATGTGATTTGATCCCGCTATGATTCCTGACACCAGCAGATGATGCCCGGCCCTGATCCTAATCTTGCCAACACCAATGCTGACCCACGGGCAGGATTTCAATATGCCAGTGCCCCAGAAACTTTATAACACGTGTCATTCTTCCATTTTGGAGAGTGAATGCAAGGACTGAACGGGCAAGGACACGTTCTCATCGGAAATGTCGAGCCACTGCTTTTGGCAGTCCAGCTGCACTCCTGAACAGAGCATTTGTGGCTTAACAGCCCCACCCACCCCTATTTAACACACTCAAAGGCGTATTTACAAATGAGAAATTATTCAACATATGCCAAAACAGCAGATGTCTGTAATGTGGCTGGTGGTGTGGATATGCTGTAATTTATTATTTTTTTCCCTCCTCATGCAACAATATCTGGCAACTCATTCTATGACAAATGACAAAAGGCCACATAAAATAGTTAAAACTCATTACTTGAATTCCCAAAGGACCACATCGATTACCAAAAGACCGCATGTAATTGCGAAAACTCCACAAATGAAAAACCGAAATGAACAAAACACCACATTGAAAAATGAAAAGTATTGGATTTGGTGTCTTGTTATTATTGATGTGTGAAACAATGTGAAAGGCAATGCTTCCTGATATTTCTGATGAATTTACTTGTAGATAATGTCCACCTTTGCCCCTTTGTTGTTCTCTTTTAAAAAAATTGTCTATCTCTGTTGTCTTTTACCCCCCCCCCCCCCCCCCTTAGACTTTGGCCGTTTGGTTGGTGAAGACCTCCAAAAAGACCTGGGGAGCACCTTAAATCCTGCTCTGGATACTGTCCGAAATATTTCCCAAGGTACCGGCCACACCTGACCAATGACTCCCACTCAGTATGCACACGTCAAAATGGTTTTAGTGTTTCAGGACCAGATATCAATTAAGATATCGATTGGTTGGAAAGTGCACATGCCTGGGCTTCAAGGCCTAAACTAACTGCTGATCAGAAAAGCCTGTGGCCCTGGCAACTGCAGCCCTCTGTACCTGGAGTTAACCCTGTAGGCACCATGACTCTTCAGGACTGGAGTTACTTGCAGATCGATCGCCCTTCAGGACTGGACACCCATGCCTGACATCACCTCTTTAGCCCGTGAAGAAATGTCGGCATTTAATGACTGAATTCCCTTCCTCGGGCTGTTGTTATTGTTTCAGCGGTGAACAGCACGATCCAGCTGCTGGGCCAGCTGAACGCCACTCAGGAGGAGCTGCGGCCGGAGCTGGACACCCTGGAGGCCAACCTGACCGCCACCAGAGACAGCGTCAACAGAACCTTCCAGATGCCGGACTGCCAGGACTGTGTGGTGCTACAGCCGGAGCTGGCCAAGCTGACCCTGGACACCAGCTTCACCGTGAGTGCAGGCCATCAGCACCCTCGCCTCTCTGCGCCCAAAACATCCGTTTCACTGACGACAATGGTTTTTGGGTGGCTTATCCCGTTAAAGGGATTGTTCACAATTTTAGACTCAGGTCTGTCATGTATTATGTGATAAGTTGGGAGGCGTGTTGGAGGCTCAAGTCCTCCTACCTGAAGTGGGCGTAGCTCGCTCTGTGTTAGCTGTTAGCTTTGTTAGCCAAATAACATTGACGTTAGAATCAACGCAGGAATGTCTTGATGGGCATTCCAAATAGGGTGAATAGGGGGAGAAACCATTTAAGATGTTGCATGACTTCCTTTGTTTCTATATTAAAACTATATTTTTCAACATTATAGAGCTAGCTCTGTGAACACACAAGTTGGACCATCGTCTCTGTTGTCCACTGCGTAAACACCCTTTTCACACATTTATAATTATTCAGAACAATTATATATTTAGGTAAGCCCTAATTTCATAACATTGCTTAATCATAACTGTTGTCCATCTGGGTTGGTTTCAGTCCCTGTACCAGGAAATAGTTTAAAGGTACTTCATGTTGTATTGTCGCCGCTGAGGAGTCATTAAAATGTTTAGGAGTCCAATTTTACAGCAGCTCTGTTCTGGGACACCGTGACGTTCTGGAAGCCGTGCCCTCTGACCTTCTGTCACTGGATCCTAGTGGGAAGTGTGTAGTGTGTTCTCCGTTCCAGAAACTCTTGACTAATGCCTTCACAACGGAGGACAAAGCTTAGCGCTCAGGTTACAGCATGTGGGAACCCCTGTCTGTGTACATCACAAACACAACAGAGACAGAACAATGGGGGAGAGCTAGATCTGCTGCCCACTTCTGACATACAAAGGTCTGAATACTTCTTTTCAGGA
Organism: Conger conger; assembly: GCF_963514075.1. Taxonomy (NCBI): domain Eukaryota; kingdom Metazoa; phylum Chordata; class Actinopteri; order Anguilliformes; family Congridae; genus Conger; species Conger conger. The sequence continues at coordinate 6,232,806 of NC_083777.1, forward strand.
CTAATTGTCAGAAAATTATTTTTTGGATTTCAAACCACAACAACCCTTGCCAATTGGATTATAGGAATTATTCACCATTCAGCCATTCTTGGATGGATCTGTGTGGAATATGATATATCTGTTGAAAATGGAGAGTTGCATAACTTTATTCAGCTTTGTAGTGGTTGGCCATACTCCCTCTCAGACACACCCTCTCACTTACTGAATAAGCCATTATGCCACAGGTCAACTTCCTTTATTGACTAATGTGTCCCCATATCACGTGTACTGGGTCATTTTGTTCCAGAGAAACACTTTAGTGCTTCAATTGACAAATTTGTGTAGCTTATTCAAGAGATTATACGTTATATTCCGTAAGTTTAGAAGAATTGGACGTATGGGTGTGGAAGATCTTTTGTGCAAATCTGTCAAGATGTCACTCTGTAGGCGGTGAATTCTCGGTGAAAGTGAGAGACTCGTGAGGGAATTTACCAGGACCCCAACAATCATTTTGAGAGTGCTAGGGTGTGCAGTGGCTGAGAGTGGAGTGAAGGTGCAGCTGTTTATAGTATCAAGAGCTCTGTACAAAACTAGCTTATATGGGAGTATGTCCTGAAAGGAACCATGACTCAAAAATAGAAACCATGACTCAAAAGGCAAGTCTGGAAGCAAGAACGAATGGGTCTCATCCACCCATCTGGCTGTCCGAGGCTTGCCCTCTGCACACGCGTGCTGTCTGAATGGGGTCACCTCCACCCCTGCTGGCTGTCCGAGGCTTGCCCTCTGCACACGCGTGCTGTCTGAATGGGGTCACCTCCACCCCTGCTGGCTGTCCGAGGCTTGCCCTCTGCACACGCGTGCTGTCTGAATGGGGTCACCTCCACCCCTGCTGGCTGTCCGAGGCTTGCCCTCTGCACACGCGTGCTGTCTGAATGGGGTCACCTCCACCCCTGCTGGCTGTCCGAGGCTTGCCCTCTGCACACGCGTGCTGTCTGAATGGGGTCACCTCCACCCCTGCTGGCTGTCCGAGGCTTGCCCTCTGCACACGCGTGCTGTCTGAATGGGGTCACCTCCACCCCTGCTGGCTGTCCGAGGCTTGCCCTCTGCACACGCGTGCTGTCTGAATGGGGTCACCTCCACCCCTGCTCTCCACGCGCACAGCTTCCAGTGAGACAGACTGCAGTGCGAACAGAAGCTCTGTGTGGCGGGGCGTGTTTCTGAGGGGAACCGCCGTCTGTCTGAGCCGGCAGGAGGGGGCCGTGTACGAACACGCTTCTGCATAGTTCTCAAATTGAACATTCCAGATTCGGGTGGGATTGGATATGCCAATTTCTTTTAAAAACAGAAACCTCTTCCCTACAGTGCAGTATGGTGGTGGCAGCATCATGCCGTGGGGTTCCTTGTCTGTGAAGTTTGCGACGGCAGAAATGAGCATATCGAAGTGTGCTCTATGCATCTGATAAGTGGTGGTGATTCACACCTGTAATTACACTGTAGCACACATGGCATGCCTGAGCAGGAGCACACATACTGTATCACTACCGTAATGTTAAATGTTAAAACTGTAGAAAGATGTACTGCATTGTTTTGGATGCTAAACTGAAACCCTGGAGATGTACTGTATTGACCCCGGAAGTCACACGGGCTGCAGAGATGCACTTGATTCCCTCCCACAGTTACAGCATGTGGTGAATGCGTGCTTCTGAGCCTGCATTGTGTTGGTCCTGCGTTGTCTCACAGGTCCCCCAACTTAGTGAGCTCCAGTCCACCATAGACGCAGTAGTGGAGGCTGATCTGGACTCTAGACTGAAGAAGGTGAGTCGTCCTGTCTCTAGTCTCTGGAGCGATAGGGGCCACATTAGGGACACGCCACACTGGTCAGGTTTTCAGAGGGAGGCTTGTGGAAGGGGACATACAGTATTTCACATACTGCATCGCAGTTTGTGCGAGTCACTTCCTTCAGCTGGGACCCACCTTCACCGTGTTGCATCACATTGCATTACTGCCAATAGGCAGATGCTCTTATCCGAAGAGGTTTGCAGTAAGAACACTAACGCATAAAGTGGGATTACAGTGGTTGCGCTAGGCTGTGGAATGCTGCATCTTTGGAGAGTGGGCCATTTAAAAATGTGTGTTTTACATCAAATCATTTGCCTTCTGATAAAAAGCAGTTTTTTCACAATATGCCATCTCAATAATTACGGAATAAATATATGTATTTATAATTTTTTGATGAAATAGTGGGATAAAAACATTTGTGCCGCTCTTATCAAAACAAAAGTTTGCCACACGGTAAAAAAACCCAATTTCAGCAATTTCCGTTTTAATGTACTGTTGAGTAAGCCAGGTAGAGTGTGACATCTCGTTCTTTACTTTTTATTCAAATTAAACCCTTTCTCTTTTTAATCAAGCAATGCTACCAACGGCTGTTTACATATTATGATCTAATAAACAACAAAAATATTAGACACCGAAAGATTATTGGCTCAAAGAAACAGGAGTAATTATTTTATTGTGGTTCAAGTCTTGGTCATTCCCATTGCAATCTTTAAAAAAAGGACGTTGGAATGTCTGCATTTATAGAACGCAGTGTATATTTTTCTTGCATTTTGGCCTACAATGCATCATAACTCTTAAGTGGATAGGCTACAGCAGTAGAAGTCTACAAAATAGGTCTAATAAATGCCTAATAATGTGCTCAGTGAGTGTATGTATGATTACAGCTATATTTTAGCTATGATGACATAAATTTGAGGTTAGTGGGTTTGAGCAGCTCTCCGCTCTCCCCCAGGGAGAAGAGTTATTGGCCAACCTTCCTGAGCGGGTGACGAATGACACTGAAGACACAGTACAGAGTGAGTATTTGGGGAAAAGATCTGGCATGTTACAATTTCTCAGAGAGTAATATTTTAATACAATATAGCCTTCTTTGTCCATCTTTATCAACTGGTGTTGATAAAGGGCAGTGTATGATATTGGATCATTTTGGAAAAAACGTCTTTGTTGCTTTAGCAGTGTTCTGGCACACAGCCTTCTCCGTGGTACACAGCCGTAGCTTCGTACGCTGAGTTAGAGCGCTAACACCCACCTCCTGCCTGTGTAGATGTCCAAGCACAGCTTAAGGACATTAAGAAAGATATTTCCCAGCTGCATCAGGACATCCCTCTTAACGCCCTGGAGGATGTGTCCGCCAAGCTTGAGGAAGTGCGGGGATACATCAGCACATACACGCCTGAGGTGGAGCTGGCAGGAAGAAGAAGGTAAGAAAGGGTGTTTGGAGGGTGCTGTTTACCATCTTCTGACTTCAGTTCATCCTGAGCCTTTTTCTAAAATGGATGCTTGCACAACATGGGTTCTGATGTCTTGAAAAATAGTTGTTGACATATACCAGTGCTATCATGCAAAAATGTGTTTCTCCTCCTACGCAAATTGCATTCCAATCTTCTATCTCACTAAAAACTCCCTGGATAAAGCATATACCAGTAAACCTTTTGTTCTAAATGAAACAGGAAAGTGTTACCATTGGGCGTTTTACAGTGCTAGGGCCATCTAGTGACAGAAAGTGAAATGGACACAATTATCTTTGATAGAACTAATTGTTGTTCATGCATGAATTGTGTCCCCTGTGATTTATGAAAATAACTGGTATACTATTGGGATATTATTTAGAAAGCATATGGTATGAAAAAAGATACCAATGTTTTAGAATCAGTTGTTTCAGATAATCCACTGTTTGTACAGGAGTTGCTGCTCTCCCAGACATTAGGAGACGCTGTTGGGATTTTTTCAAAATTTGAATTGAACTAAAAGTGAGTTTCGGATCCTAAATTTCTCTGGGGTCAGTAGTATGTGGCTTTACTGCTGAGAATTTGTGTCCTCAGTTGTCAAAGAGTGCAAATGCTCTTGGATGGATGTATTAATGAAAACCCCCAGGGGGTGCCATAAGAAAAATCTGGAAAAGTTGCGCACTTGACTCTTGAATGCCAACACAAGGAATACATCCTCTATTTAAACCCTCCATTCCTGGGTGATGATGACAGCCCTGGTGCATTTGGGTTGGACTGATCAGCTCTCGTTGTCTGTCTCCCAGCTGGATCGTGGGCCTGGTTCTGAGCTGTGCGGTTCTGCTGGTGGTTCTGTGCAACGTCCTCGGTCTGTTGCTTGGGCCCGTGGGCCTGCAGCCCAAAGCAGACCCCACCAAGAGGTCCGGCACCGCCAACTGTGGAGGAACCTTCCTGATGGCGTGAGTATCACAGTGACCAGGCCAACCGATGCTTCAGACGACCCTCTCTTGAGTTTGTTTTAGCAGGTGATTTACTTCATCTTGGACTGAGGGAACATCATGGCAGGACAGTGTTTGCACCATGTACCATATGGTACTTCTTGTGAAATATCATATTTTCTAGCTGTTACATTATCCTACAGAGAAGTATTTGCACCTAATGACTTCATTCAGTATATATAAACACGTGTCTGTCTCTGTCTCTCGGGCTGGGGAGCCTGGCGTGTGTGGTGTGGGTATGCCTATTTACATGGTGCGTGTGTGTGTGTTCAGAGACATCGCTCAATTTGCAAATCAGGAGTTGCTGGAACTAAAAGTGTGAATGGATATAAGGATTCTGTTATGCTTATCTGTATGCAGAGAGTTACTGTGGTATCCACATATAGAAATACACGCACAGTACTTTTCCAGGTCAAGTTTCTGGTCTACTGTGACCTTCTGCCATGGCTCAGCTGGCCTGCTGTGTGTTTGTAGGGGTGTGGGGTTCAGTTTCCTGTTCTCCTGGATCTTCATGATCGTGGTGCTGGTGCTCTTCCTGGTCGGGGGGAACGTGTCCACACTGGTGTGTGAACCGTGGCAAAGCCAGCAGATCTTCCAGGTAAGGCCATGTGTAGAATAATGATGCTGTATAAATTAGGTTAGTAGGCAAGTGAGCAAGAAAAGAAGAAGAAAAGTTGAAAAGTGAAACCCCTCTCCTGGGACTTGATATATATGATATATAGAGCACATATGCTAGAATCTTTTTAATTAAAAAATAAAATAAAAATTGTAGATAATGTTGTAATGTTGATAATGTGGTCTTAGATTAAAATATCAAAAACATATTTATATGAAAACTAGAACAGAAATAACCTTTGTGCACCATTATATGAATCAGTGAATCTTGTTTTTGTATAGCGCTCTTTAATAAGACAATGTAACAAAGGAATATGTTTAGATTTGGTGTCCCAGTGCCATCAAACCTACAGAATCTGTAAAAATATGAGGTTGTGGAATATTCTGTTGATGAAAGATAGCTTTACTTCTATAAACAATCGTTAACAAGGGATATGTTTTTCAACCAAAACAACTGGTGCATTCTGAAAATACCGAACGATAAAGTTAAACAGAAAGTTCTGTTTCAAGTATCGATTCACTAAACCTGCACATAGCATTAATATTCAGCCATATTTCCATCTAAGGAACAAAGTTCTGACAGTATAAATATGCATAACCACACTGGACACAGTGTGCCCTGAAAGAGTGGTCTGGTCTGTTCCCTCAGTGAGAGCAGACTGCATCACACACTGCATGGCATATGACATATATTTACAATGTAAATCATGTAACTTTCTCTGGAAGCCGGGCTTGTGCAACAGCTAAAATGCATGAATTAGCTTATATGTATTATGTTACATTATATACAGAGTGGATAAACATCTCACTTTCCACACATTGTGTTTCTGTCCATCTGTGTCTGTGATGTCACGCCTCTGTCTGTCCACGTGTCTCTGTGCTTGTGCGTGTGTGTTTATTTTTTGCATGTGCTTCTGTGAATGTGCGTGCCGCTGTGTGTGTCTGTGCGCTTGCTTTGATCCAGATCATCGACACCCCAGGGCTCATTCCAGGGTTCCAGCTCTCTGAGGCTCTGGGGCTGAAGACTAATTTGACTATAGCTAAAGTCTATGAGTAAGACACAGCACACACATTTCAACAACATGCACATAGAGAAAAAAAGATAAAGACGTGAGACACTGAACCTCATTAAAGGGCATCTCGGCTGATTCTTTGAGGAATTTAAGCATTTATGAATGAGCTGCATTGGATTGGCAACTGTTACAATAGTTAATTTTGAAATAATGACTAATTGTCTTTCCAGAACACTTCAAATTCATTAAAAATGTCATTAAAAGATATACAATATGGAGATTTATGGGTTGTGTGGTACACCAGTGATCTTTCAGCAAACAGCTCTTGGTGCCCTTTAAGCTCGATGTGGCCTAGATCAGTTTGAGTAGTTCTGCATTGACGCTTGGCACACGGTTCTGCCGGGGTACATGTCCTCCAGTTACCCATTTCCTCTTCCTGCTTCCTGTTTATTCCCAGTGACTGTCAGCACGACCGTTCCCTGTGGACCACACTGCACCTGCAGGAGGTCATCAACCTCAATGACCTTCTCAACGCGTCTAAGGTGCATCAAGAGTGCCGGCTTTCACCTGCATGCCACACACGCTTCATCAGAACAAGTTGTCTATTTTATTCTGTTGTCTGTTTTCAGGGTCAAGCAGCTGCTCTGTTCTGCTCCTGAGAAATGCCCTGTAGTGCAACTTTATGCTTGATGATTGGAAATATTTTTGTCAAGTTTTGGGAAATTTGGGAAATTTTAGGGTTTATTGTCTGCTCTCAAGATGTAAATGTAATGGGGTTTTTCTGTGAATGCTGGTCTGTTTGGATGGTTATGTAAGTTGGGTTGTGTGCCCGAGTTAAGCTGGTGTCTCAGTGTTGGGCAGTATTGACCACAGTCCTGTGTCTCCTCAGTACACAGAGCAGATCCAGCAGGCCTTGACCCAGAATGACATCACCCTGCCCACCATCACCCTCCTGAGCCCCGAAGAGCGCGCACAGCTGCTCCGCTTCTCCAGCAGGGCTGGCAGCTTGGACTTCAGCAGTGCCCAGGAGCAGGTCCGCACGTCTGCCGCAATATCTGTCCGTCCGTCTGTCTGCCTGCCTCACTGTTTCTGTCTGCCTGCCTCTATTTACCAATATCTGTCTGTCTGTCTGTCTGCCTGCCTCTATTTATCAATATCTGTCTGTCTGTCTCAGTGTTTCTGTCTGCCTGCCTCTATTTACCAATATCTGTCTGTCTGCCTGCCTGCCTCACTGTTTCTGTCTGCTTGTCTCTATTTACCAATATCTGTCTGTCTGTCTGTCTGCCTGCCTCTATTTACTAATATCTGTCTGTCTGTCTGTCTGCCTGCCTCTATTTACCAATATCTGTCTGTCTGTCTTTGTCTGCCTGCCTCTATTTACCAATACCTGTCTGTCTGCCTGCCTGCCTCACTGTTTCTGTCTGCTTGTCTCTATTTACCAATATCTTTCTGTCTGTCTCAGTGTTTCTGTCTGCTTGTCTCTATTTACCAATATCTGTCTGTCTGCCTGTCTTTGTCTGCCTGCCTCTATTTACCAATATCTGTCTGTCTGTCTGCCTGCCTCACTGTTTCTGTCTGCTTGTCTCTATTTACCAATATCTGTCTGTCTGTCTCAGTGTTTCTGTCTGTTTACCTCTATTTACCATTATCTGTCTTTCTGTCTTTGTCTGCCTGCCCCTGTCTGTCTGTCTCTATCCATCTCCCTATTTCAGTTTCTGATTTTCTGTTTACCTTCAGCCTCGATCACACCGACACAACGCAATGCCTTCCGAATATCATTCATTTTCGGTTGAGGTTATGATACACAATGGTTGTGTTTGTTTCCGGTCCCTCTATGGTGAGAGGCTGCATCCGGTGGATCATTCCTACTTTTGTGGTGCCAAAAATGTATTCACATTTTGTTTGATAGGCTAACCTAATTACAGTGTTTGTTATAAAGCAGCAACTTATTTCATAAAATAAGATTTTTCATTGCTAACAGTTAATGTGACATGCGGTTGATTAAAAAATATATATATATATTTAAATGTATAAAGTTTGTAATCAGAAGGCAATTGAAGCAAGATGCAGTAATTTTCAGTGCTGTATATTTTTTGTACCATCTGATAAATTGTTTTATGGACGTTTTTAGATGGGTGTATGTGTGCTTTTGGTTTCAGCTTAACAACATTAGCAGGATAAATCTGAACACCACTGCTGATGATCTGGACACACTTGCAGACAGGCAGGTGAGTGGCACTTTCTCTCTCTGCAATCCTGCCTTATGTGGAGGTAAGGTAGGTACCTACCTACCTACCTGCCTACCTACCCGCCTAAGCACTTACCCACCTACCTAACGACCAAAGTAACTCTCTGTAGGACTTGTTGAATCTGTTTCATGAGTGTCAAAGAAGGTAATGTCATAAAATGTCCCAATATCACATTAAAATGTATGTTTCACTTATGTACAACTCCAGTGAAAAAAACATAGAACCAATAGATTTATAGAAAGGAGTGCTAAGTGTGTATGCCATATCATTATCATTGGTTATTGATTGAATATGTATACCTAGCAATTTGTCTTTTGCTATTCGGAATGTAATTGAATCTATTGAATATATTAAAGGGTTGTATAATATTCTCTGTATATTATTACCCAAATACCAAAGAGCACCTGACATCCTTATCACCCTATCAATTGCTTTCTTTTAAGTGTGTGGATTTGGCCAAATATTGTCGGTATTTGTGGATTTCGTTTAACTGTTATTGTCGAGTCATGTCAAGTCTCTCCCTCTCTTCCTCCCTCCTCTTCCTCCCCATCCTCAGAGCGACGCCGTGGTGGAGGGCCGGCTGCGGGACGATGCGGCTCGGCTCCGGAGGATCCAGGCCCAGGTGGAGGGCTCCATCCTGCCCAAAGTGGTGCGTCTTCCCCAGCCTCCCCACCCTGGGGCCGGGCTGCCCGGGCTGGAACTGAGATCCAGTCAAAGTGCCCAGTCCGGCGTACAGTTCCTGTGAAAACGCACACTCACCGAGCACTTTATTAGGAACATTTTCACTTAACTGCATGAACAAGTAGGTGTAGTGATCTAATCAGCCAGTTCAGCAGCAGTGCAATGCATACGGTCATGTAGATACGGAGCTTCAGTTAATGTTCACATCAACCATCAAAATGGGGGGGAAAATGTGATCTAAGTGACTTTGACCGTGGAATGATTGTTGGTGGCAGGGTGGTTTGAGTATCAGAGAAACTGTTGATCTCCTGGGATTTTCACACACACTAGTGTCTGGAGTTGGCAAAGAACGGTGCAAAAAACTAAAAAGAATCCAGGGAGCAGCAGTTCTGCAGACAGAAACGCCTGGTTATTGAGAGAGGTCAGAGGAGAATGGCCAGATGGCATCATAACTCTAAGTGAATAGGCTACAGCAGTAGAAGTCTAAAAAATAAGTGTAATATATGCCTAATAAAGTGCTCTGTGAGTGGATATTATCCATGAAGGCCAACTCCCTTCCAGTTAAACAACTTACCAAGGTGTCTTTTCCACATAGCTGCTTAAATGTGGATATAGAGTATATGTTTATGTGAGAAATATACAGGTTTTTAAAAGCAAGAGGGACTTTAGAGTGATTTCTGTCCATAAGGACAAATCTCTTTATGTGCATATACTGATTTTGTCACTATTTTAGAGGTATAGGATATGAAAATATAATCAATTATATATTCTATTGAAAGAGTTCAATATGACTGGAGTAAGGACTGCCGTGTACATCAATACAATATACACTAAGCAGAGGCTAAAGTCAATTTTGCCTTTTTAGAGGGATCTCAGCTCAGTTATCCAGGTTCTGGAAGACAAAGCCTTAAAAGTGAATGTAAGTATTGCCATTCAGATTCCGCCAAACACTTAAACCCACACAAGGCTAATCAGCCCATCATTAATACTGCCATCTTGTGTTCAGTACTGCTCACACAGTGTGAGTGGTGTTCGTAATGGTTGCCCACTGGGCTGGGAGTTAACGAGGCATCACAGTGTACGCGGTTTGTCCACTCATTTGGAGAAATAACTCCTTGTTTTTCTTTCATTTTTTCCCCTTAAATCCATTTTCTAGAGAACTATGGGCAGTGTGCTGAGCAGAGTGGATATGGCCCAGGACTTCTTAAACGGCAATAGTTCACAGATAGTGAAATCGGTGAGTAAGACTGCTGAATAACCTTGTGGGGTCAATGTTCAAACCTAAGAGCTTTCCTAAGCATGTTCTGCTCATTTCATTACAGACCATTCCTGTGAAAAAGTAGGTCTTCTGTCCAGAAGCTTTGTGCTGTTGCGTGCGGCACACAAACACATTTTTATTAGCTGACTAGCTCTCTCCCCCTTCTCCGTCACGCTCACACAACACCCTGGAATGCAGTGCAATAAGTAGCAGGGGGGTTATCGTGTCAAATTTGTAGCTCGCCTTGACCAGTGCCGATAACCACTTTCGGCCAATAGGATGTTTGCTACAAAGAAGTTGGCCATCTGTGAAGTGCTATGCCTTGGCACTCCATATACTTTATATGGGGGGGAAATACAATATATACAAATTATTTATTTGCCAAAAAAGTTAAAAATATTTTTTAAATCTGCTTTTCATATGAAATAATGAATATTGTTAATCGAGTTTCAAATACCATCAGGGAAGTTTTATTTTACCTTCAGAAGGTAGTTATCCCTCAGTCTCTTTCATGGGGAGCTCCAGTATGTTTGGTCCTCACAGTGCAGACATCCACTGTGCAGGCTTACTGCCGGGGCCTGACAGTGTAGGTTTTCTATGGGCACTTTCAGCTGTTCTTTCATCGGATACCGTGAAAGCGCTTTTATTTCTTCATTTTTAATAAAAATTCTTGTCATTTTCTTCCTCATTGTAGGACTACTAAAGTAATTTCACTTTTATCACCCTAGTAGCGTGAGGTAATAACATAATTCTGTGTTATTACCTGCACCCTGTGGTGTAAAAGCAGGAAGAGGAGAGGTGCTATTAAACAAAACCAAACAGACATCACACGCTGTTTGCATTTCATTTATTCATTTACAATGCATAACATCATCAGAATTATTCATCAGTATTCTTTTGTAGTTCAACAGTCTGTGTTTTGCTGAACATTGTTGTGTGTAGACTCATGATTAAAGGAAAGTGGATTACATATTCATGCATTTTCCAAGATATTAGGAATGTTCCCGCCTTTACCTGATTAAGCATTAAGTGTTCATTTTCCCTCTTCCCTTTCTAAGGCAATCCAAACATTCCTGGACTGTCAGGAAAGATACTTCACAGCATTTGCTGCCTGGGCAAACAGAACGGTATGAATAAAATTAAAGGTGCCTGTTGGATTGTGAGTAATCTGTGATGTAGCTGTAGATAAGCTGTCCATTAAAGGTACAACAGGTCATTCCAGCCAACAAACACCCTCAAACCACAACACTGTTTATCCTTCCCCATTCTCTGAAAACACGTTGACGTTGAAACCCAGAAGACAGATGACATGTCTTCATGACTTATGTGAATCATCATGAAATATGTCAAAGATTATTCATTAATAATATTAAACAATAAATTAAACAACTGAAAGGTAAGGAATGATACTGTTTTTGATTTCATGATTAATCCCTGCATCTGGGATGTGATTGTTCCATACTTTGCCTGATTGATCCAGAAATATGGAATTAAAGGAAATGTGGATTTTCAGGAAGTGTCAACCACATTCAGAGGACTTGAGTTTTTATCAGCACACACAATCGTCTGAAACTCAGTGTTCTCCGATCAACCGGGAGAAATCGGATACTGAATTTGCGGTTGTTCAGACTGTGTTTAACAGGGTGGTCTTGTGGCCTGTTGCAGATCACAGAGCAGGTGGGGCGCTGTGGGCCTTTGGCCGGGGCAGTGGACACAGCGGAGGTTCTGGTCTGCTCATACCTGGCAGCGTCCCTGGTGAGAGCCCTACTCAAAGCACTACTCACTTTATATTCCCACAAGTAATATTTCTGGCTCCCGGAACTTTTTTTAATACACAGATTCCCTGGTTTGATCTCAATTATCGGTGTGTGCCATCAGTCACCCCTACCTATCTGAAGCTCCCACTTTAACAGCTTTTGCGACCATTCCCATTTTCCAATTGCACTGTTAACTGGCTGAGTGTGCGTCTTGTCTGCCCCTCCCTCTCTAGAACGCCTTCTGGTTCAGTCTGGGCTGGTGCGCCATCTTCCTCATCCCCAGCCTCATCCTCTCCGTCAAGCTGGCCAAATTCTACAGGAGAATGAAATGCTCAGACGCTTTTGAGTGAGTGCCAGGAGCATTAGTGGCTGCCCGGTGTCTGATAACCTGTGCCCATAGGTGTGCCTGTATTCACTCACTCCTGTCTCTGTCACAGGGACCACATACAGATGAACCAGTTCCCACGGGCATCGCTGATTGCATACTGAGGGAAGGACTACTCTACAAGCCCCCTCCCAACTCACTCTTTCATTCATATATCACTATTTATGAAGCCTGATGGACAGAGGACTCCCCCTGAGACAGACACAAGCACATTCCACAGGCAATGGCAGGGACAATGTGATGCCTCCAGCCTTGAGGAAAGGCTTCCAGTCACGTTCCAGTTCAAGTTGTGAACGTGCACGGGGTGTCAGCTGAGGCCTACCACAGCCTTTGAAAGGTCCTGGTGGGTCACCGCAGTCATACATTTCACTTATTCTGTATTTGTGTCCAAGGCGACCATTGAACTTTTTTGTTTTATCATTATATGTGCTTTCTAACTTGATTTGATATTATTTGAAATGATTTTCTATGATGACTCTGTGAAAATGTGTTTTGTACCATTGCAATTCAATTAATGAGCACTTTAAAATCTTTTTCAAAGGTCAGTCATACACATAATAATGTGTGTATGGTCATTTCAGACAGCCGTGCCAAATTTTGTAATAAAAATACTTCCTTATGTTCCGTGCTTTCTGAAATCAAATGTATGCCCTATTTGGAATTTCCCTGTATCTTCAGAGATACAAGCACATTTAAAATGGGGGAAAAGGGACACGACACTACAAAGACCGTGTGTCCAAACCTATCTGTAGCAGCTCAGGAAAGGTCTTAAGGTACGGCGTTTGCTATTTTCTGTCCATCACCTTGGCATGAGGACCAAGCAGTAAGATGGAGGGCCAGAGGTGAGGAATTTTATTGAAAGCATTCCCTTTACTGCCTTTTTAGTAGTGCAGTAGGTAAGGGGCCACTAATACTGTAACTGTGTATATTCTGATGCAAATTGAAGGTTTGGGTGCAATATTTGTGTAATTATCATTTTCTGGAGTATCAAGCAAACTCACCATCTGTCACAAAATGGTGACTGTAAACAGTGGTAAGATTGTTGCGTGGAAGACCTTGTGTCTGAGGAGTATTGGTACCTCGATAACCACTGCAGAGGTTATTTTTGAAGGACGATGCATTGCGACCAGATCCTGCAAAAACATTTGGTGTTTATGCCAACCTAGTTTGCCTTCCATGTATCCTCGATCTACTAAATTGTGTGGATGTGATTTCAGAGAAATGTCTACAGCAGTCTAAAATAGTAAGTCAAAACTAGATTGCATTTCTCCAAACAGATTTTTTTGGCAACCAGCAACCAGCCAGATAATGTTTTCTATCCTAGCAACCAGAATTGGAAATGGAAGACAACTAAATTAATGAACACGCATCAGTTAAATGTAGTGTGTGTGCGCAACTGTAAAAGATGTGTCTGGCTTTGCACTATGCAGAAAGCACAGAGGACCTACATGGAAGAAAAAAGCTCACATAAACGTCAACAGAAACAGTTGATACAAATGCTTTATTGGCTTCTGCATTTGTCCATCACCTCAACTTATAACTCCTGCGCACAACACACACACACACACACACACACACACACGGGAGTAAAGCAATGAATTACACATACGTAGCCATTTGTCTCAGTAATGGTGCCTCTTAAGTATATTTCAATGATTGTACTTGAACTTTTACTTGAGTACATGTTTGTGAAAGTATTCTACTTTGCTACTTTTTGCTACTCTTTGGAAATGTCAATGAAGCACAAACCCGGGTTATGCAAGCCAACTGTCAAATAAAAACAATTATTGTACATATCTGACCAGTCATTTTGAAAGTGGACCCTCTGATGATCTTGATCACAATCAAATCAAAGGTGTGCAGAAATAACTTTGGTAAGAAACACAGAAAACATCTGTTCATGAGTTCCTGCCATTAGAAAAAAAAGGTTAAACATTGCCTTTTTTTTGGTAGCCCATTGAGGTACAAATGTGCCTTCTGAATCTTTTTTAACCCTGCAGTTATGAAATCAGAAGTCATAATCAAAATTAAGTGCCTCACAACTATTACAGCAAATAAATGAATGTATTATGGTGTGTGCTCTACCGTAGTAAAAATTTGTGCGATAGACTAAATCAATACAGTCTGCCTGGACTGTAAAGAAGGAAAGCACAGTTATTTGTCCTATTGATGAATGGAAGGTTGTATCTACATGAAAAACAGATTCAGGGTTTAAAATTGAATGAAGAAGCTTTATCACAAGGCTCTGGTCGGGGTCTGTATGCATATGGTGTATACAGAATATGAAGGCAACGGGGGGGGGGGGGGGGGGGGGGGAACCTGCATAAGAAGCACACAGCTTGGCAAAAATGAACCAGGTATCTCAAAAGGTTTGAGGAGTGAATACAGGCATATCCTGTTAAGATGCACTTAAGTGTAAAATAAAAGGCACAAATTAAGAGTATTTACCCCAAGTTAGAACCCCCCCCACACACCAAAAAAAAGATCAGATATAGTAATATTACACTCTGACAGGCTGTTACAATACAGCCTAGAATATGGACAGATGTTTAAAACGTTGGTTACTGAGTGTGAAAAGTCCTTTGTTTTCCTTTGTAAGGGTGGGTCCAAGGTTTAAGTGCTCAGTACTGACCCTCACAAAGAAAGGTAGCGAGCAGTCCTGGAGGTCCAGGGCATTGTCAGTCAGCTCCTGGCCTAGCAGGGGGGAGTGGGGGGAGACCGGAGAATGTCTACGTACCTCCGGCCGGGCCTGGTCTCTCTCTGGAGCGCCTTGCACAGCAGGGGTTTCAGGAGGCCCACGGTGAGCTGGGCCCTTTGTGCCGGGTAGGGGGCCCCGTCCAGCGCGGACGCCGGAAGGTTCTCCAGCACTATGTTGACGATGCTGACCGCGGTCAGATCCTCGGGGCAGAGGGCCCAGAGCAGATCCAGGTAGGGGTCCAGGTCTCGGTGCTGCGACACCTCGCACAGCAGGGTGGTGAAGATCTCCTTGTTGAGCAGAGGGCTCTGTCGGCTGCAGCACTGGGCCACCTGGGTGACGCGCTCCCACTGCTGCTGCCGGATCAGCGCGGACAGGGCCTGCATGACCGCGTTGGGCCTCTGGCTGCAGAGCAGCAACTCCACCTCCAGCTCCGAGAACGCCCCGTTCCCTGGGAGCACGGAGAGAGCGCGCTTGTATAGAGGCGCGCTCCTCAGGGTGTCCTTCTCCAAGCAGCCCCAGGACGAGGGGCAGCAGGTACGGGCCTGCTGCTGAGCCAGCTCCACGAACCGGGGCAGCCAGCGGGGCTGAGAGTGGAGGATGGAGCTGCAGAGGAGCTCGAAGATGGGCAACACCGTCCTGGCAGCGGCGTGGCCCGGCTGGGGGAGCACCGCAGTCTGGGCAGGGGGGTGGGATGGGCCGAGGACCGCCTTCCACACTTCGGGAGGGGCCTCGGCTGCCAGGGACCCATCGCCCTGGCGACGGAGCTGGAGCACACACTGCACGGCCCTCCAGGCCTGTGCGGGGAACGCGCTGAACACGGCGTTCAGGTAGAGCACGTGCTCCACGTCCACCTCGCACCTCAGCAGCCTACTCACCTCCTTCTGGACGAGGGTCTCGCAGTGGCCCTCCAGGTCCCTGTCCGAGGAACCCACCATCGCCATCTTCAGATCCTCCAGAGCCGCCAGACTCTGCAACTTGGCCTCCAGCAGCAACAGCAGCTTCGAGGAGCTCCCAGCCTCCAGCGCCGGGTTGTTGCTGCTCTTCTGGCTGCTCAGGTAGTCCCTGAGGATGGAGGAGAGGGCAATAGGGGCCTGGAACATTTCAAAACTTTTCAGCTTCTCCACGGTGAGCTGGGTGTTGCTCAGGCTCCTCTGTTGGTAGTATCCACAGGCCTCTTCGAACACGGCCTCCACAAGGCCGGAACCCAGCCTGAGGCTCTCGTTATGACCCCCGAGCTTTGGGCCAGACTCCAAGTCCCCGGGTCTTATCACCAACAGACCAGATTCAGACAGAAGGTGGAGGGTGCAGCTCTCCTGGCAGCTGGCAAAGAGGGCCCCCTCTGTCTTCAGGGAGATTTTGTCCACCTCCAGGCCACATCGGATGTCGACGAGACACAGGGTCTTTTTGAAGGTCAGGGCCAGCACGTCGCCGTGGAGACGCACGCTGCTGTGAGCGCCGCAGCTCGCCAGGCAGTTGTCAGCCAGCTTGTAGACCCGCCGCAGAGCTCCACCCTCCTGCAGCACGCTGACCCAGCCAGAGCTGAGCAGGAGCAGCAGACCCCCGTGTCCCGTGGGGGAAAAGGCGTATATGTCCGGGGGCTCTACGGTCGACAGTGCACCGATGCACTCTGACATCAGCACACTGAATTCGGACCCCTCGCTAGTCAGCTTGCGTTTCCTCAGAAGGGCCCCCTGGCAAGCACTATTGACGGCTACTGTGCCATACTGCAGGGACCATGTGAGAAAGACCTTGGTAATGACACCAGTTAGAGAATTCTCCTTGGTGTCTGGCAGCAAGTAAGCATTGTCTCCCGAGGTAATAACTCTATAACAGGGACTGTTGTGCAATAAGATTTCAACTCCTCCTAAGTTGACGCACCCATCCCCAATCTCGTAAGTTCGCTTGCAGATAAAGTACCTGAAGTTATTGCCAGTACCGTTGAGAGTTGAGGAGCTCTTGGAGGCGGGTCTCTCTTCGCACCAGATAATGCAGCTAGCGCTTGCGCTAACAGAGAAGATTTTTGCTCTCTGGGTTTTGCACAAATCCGAGTTCTGTAGTAAATGCCAGCCTCCTTTTCGCTCACAGTATTCCCAGAACTCCGTTTTTCCATTCTCGAATACCACCGCCAGAACAGCTGAACCACCGAGCTTGCTGCTACATTCTAAATAGATAAGATCCGAAAGGGGCACTGTCCTCGTCAAGCCTGGACCTAGATGTTTTTGGCCTTGTATTACCCGAGTTCTTTCACATTTATCAAAAGTTAAGAGTCCAGTCTTTGGTTTACGCCGAATGGCATGTATGTGGTGTCCGTCTGGACTGAGGCGAATGTCGGACAGACCGTTCTTATTTGGAATATTAGAAAAACATCGTTTTAAAAAGTCACTTAAATCTTTACCTCCGGTAAAATCGCTGAAGTCTGTTACTTGTTCCGCAGTGAGCCGCTTCATGTTTACAATGCCGAAGAAGGAATGCTTGACTGAGATTAAGAAAAGACATCAAATTCAGTGTGACACGAGTCCCGTGAGAATGGTGCGCTGGAATGCCATGCTGTATTATATCCGCGTGTTCTCTGTCTAGGAAATCCTAGTTCCGTTTAGTTGACCACCTAGCCATATTCGAGGTTGATTTCATTTGTCTGTCGCTAGCACGCTAGTGGACTTCCCCTAGCTACCTGTCTGATGTTAACTTCTGACATCGTATTTCCTGGTACTATTCGTTTTAACGACTTCGGACGATGTGAAGGAGAGCGTGTATGTTGTCATATACGCTCGAGGTTCAAAGATTAAATATAGCCAAAGCAGACACCGAACAACGTTAGTATTTTCAATAAGCCAAATCAACGTTTCAATGTTTACGTTAGGTACAATGTTTACAGGTACTTCCGGGTAGAAAGACGGCATCGCAAGGGACCCTCCCACTGTGGACCCTCCCCATTGAACTGAATGTCCCTCTCTCTCTCTCTCTCTCTCTGGCCTCTGGCATCGCCTTCCTAAACAACGAGAAGTATACTAGGAAGCATGTGAATAAGTGGGGAATGGATTGGAACGTCACAAGATGGTGAGGGAGGCTATAAATAACTGAGGGATCACAGTTTAAGAATTGCAGATTGATTGCATTTTGGGGTTATCAAGTCTCATAAAGAAGTCTTTCTGTGTGGAGTTTGCATGTTCTCCCCATGTCTGCGTGGATTTCCTCCAGATACTCCGCTTTCCTCCCACAGTCCAAAGACATGCAGGTTAGGGACTACAGATGAGAATGAGCTCATTAGCTAACTCTGGCACATTTACTGAAAATGTTGATTCATGTGCACTGTTCTCAGTAAATAAATAAGTACTGGCTTTGAAACATGTTTGGTGGCAAAAAAAGTCCATAAATGCAAACCCAAGGATATCAATGGTTCTGAAAATTCCTCAATGGTGGAATGGTCAAAAATCCCTCCAAATGTGTTTTCTGAACATATCACGTGGCAATAATTGTGGAACCTGTTTTTTGGGTAAATACATTTATTTGATTATTAATTCATTTTATTCATAAAATAAATTAATTAAATTTGAATGAGATCCACCCTTACCCTATCCCCTCTCTACATAAAGACAATCATTTTAAGATCCTGAAGGATATAATTCATTATATATACACAACAGCCATGTGACCATTTAAACCAAAGAAACCATTCAGCCACATGAATGTGAAGTTACAAGTGATTTATGGACCTGTAACACTGGATCAATTCCAACAAGTAATGTCACCACTATCATTATATGAAATATGGGATATTCATGGAGGACAAAAAGGCAGATCTCCCTGTTAATAATTAATCAAAGCCTCATAAAAAAAATGATAGTACTCTGATATTGTTTGGGTTATTATTCTATTGGTGTTATGATGAAAAAAAAATATGCTTAGAATTTCTCATATATATACACAGCGGTGTGAAATCCAAACCTACATGGCCCTGTGTGAAAGTGATTGCCCCCTAAACCTAATAACTGGTTGGGCCACCCTTAGCAGCAACAACTGCAATCAAGCGTTTGCGATAACTTGCAATGAGCGCTGTGGAGGAATTTTGGCCCACTCATCTTTGCAGAATTGTTGTAATTCAACCACATTGGAGGGTTTTCGAGCATGAACCGCCTTTTTAAGGTCATGCCACAGCATCTCAATAGGATTCAGGTCAGGACTTTGACTAGGCCACTCCAAAGTCTTCATTTTGTTTTTCTTCAGCCATTCAGAGGTGGACTTGCTGGTGTGTTTTGGATCATTGTCCTGCTGCAGAACCCAAGTTCGTTTCAGCTTGAGGTCACGAACAGATGGCTGGACATTCTCCTTCAGGATTTTTTGGTAGACAGCAGAATTCATGGTTCTATTTATCACAGCAAGTCTTCCAGGTCCTGAAGCAGCAAAACAGCCCCAGACCATCATACTACCACCACCATATTTTACTGTTGGTATGATGTTCTTTTTCTGAAATGCGGTGTTACGTTTACACCAGATGTAATGGGACACACACCTTCCAAAAAGTTCAACTTTTGTCTCGTCAGACCACAGAGTATTTTCCCAAAAGTCTTGGGGAACATCAAGATGTTTTCTGGCAAAATTGAGACAAGCCTTAATGTTCTTTTTGCTCAGCAGTAGTTTTCATCTTGGAACTCTGCCATGCAGGCCATTTTTGCCCAGTCTCTTTCTTATGGTGGAGTCATGAACACTGACCTTAACTGAGGCAAGTGAGGCCTGCAGTTCTTTGGATGTTGTTGTGAGGTCTTTTGTGGCCTCTTGGATGAGTCGTCGCTGCGCTCTTGAGGTAATTTTGGTCAGCCGGCCACTCCTGGGAAGGTTCACCGCTGTTCCATGTTTTCACCATTTGTGGATAATGGCTCTCGCTGTGGTTTGGTGGAGTCCCAAAGCTTTATAAATGGCTTTATAACCTTTTCCAGACTGATCGATCTCAATTACTTTCTTTCTCATTTGTTCCTGAATTTCCTTAGCTCTCAGCATGCTGTCTAGCTTTTGAGGATCATTTGGTCTACTTCACTTTGTCAGGCAGGTCCTATTTAAGTGATTTCTTGATTGAGAACAGGTATGGCAGTAATCAGGCCTGGGTGTGGCTAGAGAAATTGAACTCAGGTTTGATAAACCACAGTTAAGTTATGTTTTAACAGGGGGGGGGGGAAATCACTTTTTCACACAGGGCCATGTAGGTTTGGATTTTCTTTCTCCCTTAATAATAAAAACCTTAATTTAAAAACTGCATTTTGTGTTTACTTGTGTTGTCTTTGACTAATATTTAAATTTGTTCTGAAACATTTAAGAGTGACAACCATGCAAAAAAATAAGAAATCAGGAAGGGGGCAAACACTTTTTCACGCCACTATATATATATATATATATATATATATATATATATATATATATATATATATAGCCATTGCATGCCTCGATGCGTCTGTTTAAAAAAAAAAAAAAGAGAAGAAATTAGTTCTGCTAGATAACCTCTTTTTAAACTCCTCGAACACGGACATACGCTAAAACTGCAGAACGTGATGTGATGAATCCTTTTAAATTTGCACGCCACTTTAAGAGCCCCTCATTTAAATTGCACAGCGCATGCGTAAATCCGGGTATATTGTAGGAAGAAAACATCACAACACACGTAGCAAAGTTTTTACAATCCTAAAATACAAATTATACATATTTTATAAATCTGCAGTTAACAACTACTGTATCGATAGTTAAAAGTAAAAAATCTATCAGCGTTTTATTAGTTCGCTGGTTTTTTTCAGTTCTGTCTAGCAGTCTAGCCGGTTGTAACTGGTTTTGGCTGGTATGCTGATTCTGCGCAGTAGGTGTAAACAGGAAGAAGATGGAAAATTTAAGCTAAATTTAAAATGAGTCGCGGAATGTTGGATAGGAAACAAAATTACAAAAATTATAGTATTGCGGTGTTTGGGATACAGTATTATTGTTTATCGATAACAAATCTTCGAATGTGATATTTGCAGTTATTTTGTAATTGGCTTCTGTTTTATTGCTTGTCTGGCCATTGACCGACGAAAATCTAGTTCAGCAGGATATGATTCTGGTGGTTTTATAAAATGAGACCTTAACCAGCCGTATCAAATGCAAGAGATAGCTGACATTGTTAAACGTAAAATATCCCATGGTTTTCTAAACCCCGCTTTTATTTCCTTTCCGAGCTGAGAAGGTGCGGATAATACCTTACGTTTGCTAACAGTCGTTATCCAAGCTAGATAGCTGTTAGCTAATTTTATGCGGGCATTATCGTTACGGTAGAATCGTTTTCGTTCGATACATTGACATTATTTTAGCATTAATTTGAGACGTAATTTAAAATTAGCATTGCCGCCGGAAAGAAATGGTTCAGAAAGACAAGTCTGTGGAGCCCTCGCAACCAGACGGCGAGCCGAACGCCAACCCGGGGCCGGCTGAAGTAGCTGTTGAACCACAGGCGGCGGATGAGGAGCCCGGTATTGGTGTTGAGATAAGCGGCCATCGAAAATTTATCAGCGGCGTGGTGGAAGGTGAGAAAAGAACTGGCTTGTTAAGGAACATTTGCTATAATGTGGTTTAAATTGCATGGATAACGTGGAGCGATTTTCGTTCAGTTTTATATTCGCTAGCTAACGTTAGCTCAGTTATATACGAAAAGCTACATGTGTCTGCTGTGGCGCTTAGTTATGGGATGCCATTTGGAGCTGCCTGCAAAATTGCCGATGTTCTTCACTTAAAATGGCTTGCTATCGTGTGTAAATGTCGTGTGTTTTTGCTTGACCGTCCTTGGTCACTGATTCGAGTTTGACTTCATACTTAGTGGGCTTGACATGTCGCCTTTGGTTGGTCGTAAGCAATTAAAATGGTAGGTATTGATTACATTTCTGTGTTGGTCGACATCTACTGGTTGAAACATGGATCCTCCCGTTTATAATGGATTGCAATGATAACGGACACAGACCACCACAATTACATTTCAGACTCGTGGTAAAATTATGATGTATTTGACTCCTCTGTTCAACCATTTCCATATGTCTCATAGTTTTATCAATGCTTTGAACCAGATTCACAGTGTTGATTTAATTGGTTAGACGACACTGGCTACATCCTGTAAAGTGGGTGGGTTTATGCCACTGAACTACACTGATTACACCTAGCTTGTGTCAAAGCAATATAAGTCCTTGCACCCAACAGAAGCATTATCTTAATTGAATGTAGGACCTATTTCCCCTTGTCTTTCCAGAAGGAAGTCCCAATTGCATTTAAATTGGCTTGCTTGCTATTAAAAGTTGATAAGCCAGTGGTGACAAAATACAAGACTAGTCATACTAACTTCAGCCACAACCAACTGACTGTCTGTCAAAAACCTTTGACCAATGACTTTTTGTCTGTAAATAGTACTGGGCCTTGTTCACGCAGCTTCCAGAAGATTCGTCTTTACTATTTATTAGAGAAAGAGGAATATCAGTGACATGTAAGGCACTATTTTCAATGCCTTCTGTCCGAAAACAGGAGATCTGGCATGGAACGTGGACTGGTGTTCCCTGAATCTATGCACAGTTAGCTGAGTAGAATATCTCCATGGCCAATTAGCTAGCTATTAAATAGAAAAATTGCCAGCTATTTTAGAGTGCTTTGGTTTGCTTTATTGGGCTAGCCTAAATATCGCTGGCTAACTTTAGCTAGTTGTGGTGGTAATGCTACTTAACAATAGAAATGCCCCCCCCCCCCCCTTTTTTTTAACTTCCTATTGACCCATGACTTGTCCACCATTACACTATCGATTTCTGCATGTTACAAAATGAAATGAAATATATGATGCAACTGAATGAATTTAATTTGTATTTATAAAACATAGTGGTTATGTAGGCTAAGTGAGAAATGTATCGAGGCATAGGAGTATTACAGGCACACTGAGAAAAGTGCTACATTGTGCAAAATAAGACAAAAAAACAAAATGGAAAAATAGTTGAACAAATACAAGGTATTGGGTGTGTGCCTTTATACACTGTGCTTTTATACACTGTCTGCTTTTAAACTGTGTGTGCTTTTAAACTCTGTCCTTCCCCTCTGTACTCATCAACTGCGCAGAGAATAGGCAGATGTTTTGGTTTGTGTGAGTAGGGCCTGCACAGAAGTTTGATGCCTTTCACACAGCTGTCCTATAGTCAGTTCACTCAGTTACAGAACTATATGCCGGAAGCGCCATCTCCACGCAGTTATAAACGGTCATTTGTAAGACTACAATTATTAATCCCTCCTTAAAAGTCTTTATCAAGTTTATCCCGCGATTGCAATGACTGAGTTTTGTGTGATTTATATGTGCAAATTAGCTTAGATAGCACTTGGTGGAGGAATTGACATAATATCATTTTTAATAGCTAGCTCCCTGAAAAAGCCGCTGCCACTCCCTCGCGTTTCTCCGACGGCGCGGATAGGTTCCACCTCCTGCACACCAGCAGCTGCGCATGTGCACTTCAACAATGGGAATGCAGCCAGCCAGCCAGCTACTCCCTCAGTCAGAGACCTTCATTGTTCCAGGTTGGCCCTCTGGGTCCAGAAAAAAAAATGATCACACAAGGCAATGCAAGCAGGCCTTTTTCTGTCCTTGTGGTCAAATTGTGTTTGGTCATTTTGCAGATGAAACGTGCTGACCTCCGTACGGCCAGTCTGAAAACATCCTGTTTTAATCTTGTGAGCAGGGCCAGTCTCAAGGGACGTTCTGCTGAAGTGTGCTGAAATGGCTGAAGTAGAAAGGATGAATGAATGACTGTGACAGTGAAAAGGAATCTCTTTTTTTGTGTTTGAAATGACAGGCTTTTATGGGAGACCATGGACTATGGAACAAAGGAAAGAACTGTTCAGGAGGTATTTGGATAGTTTTCTTTTATCATAACCTGTTTTAAAGGTAACCTATTTTAAGGGTAACCTGTTTTAAAGCAATCTTGGGAAAAGTAGTGCCAAATCCTACTGTAACCATATTGTATGTATAATAATGAAATAAAAATAAAACATTTGGAGGTCTGTTGTTGTTTGGCAAGTTTGTAATGAACTGTATGCATTCTATGGGGATTTTGCAAGCTACAAACTGCTTTACAAAATAATGATGTTTTCCAGGCAACAGAAATGGGGGTTGAATACATACCTTTATGCTCCAAAAGATGACTACAAACACAGGATGTTTTGGAGAGAAATGTATTCTGTTGAAGAAGCAGGTAGGACCAGCCCTACAGTTCTGTTTGCCTGAATTTAAGGTTATGATCAAAAGCCATATTAACTGTGCCAATGATGTCGGCCATTGGTGGATATAGGTTTATGTAAATGGGAAAAAAAAATTGGGCCTTCTTTGGATGTGTCCTATTGAGGCGAAGAAAGTGAGCGTTTACAAGACTGTGGGTGAACTTCCCATGCATAATGCAGCATTTACAATTAATAATAATAATAATAATAATAATTATAATAATAGTAATAATAGTGCTCCGTTAGTAACCACTTTATATCAGCTGGCATTCTGTGTGCCACTAAAGTATTGGCTGTACACAAAACTGTAAAATACCTTTTTAAGGCTTGGACCTGAACAGCCTCTCTTACATTCTTTCAATGTTATACATGATAGCGATCATATTTAATTATGCTAAATTAATTAACAAGTGGTGTTGTGATATACATATCACCTCCAAGGGCATTGCTGTTATAGTTTATATGCAGGCAGAAAAGTTGCTCTTCTGAGGTTGAAATCAAATGAAATCAAATCAGCTTATTTAAATGAATATCTTAAGGAGCAGCCTTTCATCACTACCTCTTTCGCCATGTTATTAAGATTTAAAATACATGTAAAAATCCCTTTTTCATCCATCGCCACCTCAGCACTATGCAAGGGTTGTACAAAGAAAGATTTTACTGAGGGTAACCAGGGTTTGTCCCTGCATTGTAAAATCTTAGGCAGGCCTCCTGAATGCCAAACGTACCGAGCTTTTTTTAAACGGCTGAACTGTTGCATCCTGTAAAGTATGGTGCAGTTTGGACACCTGCCGGTACTGTTCTACACGACAGGTCTCTGACGTTCATGAGCCCAGCCCCCGTGCCCCGTTTGGTTAGAGCCACTACTGTGGTACCCACATTTGCTGCGAGGGTCCAAAATCTGGGGACATTTCCCCACTATCTTCAACATTTTTAAAAAATACAAACTTCCACATTTCCCACAAATACATTGGCATTTGCAAGGGTTTAGCCCTAAAGGATTGGCTCTGTAAAAATGTGCATTTGTCTCTCTTGTGCATCCTTATCAAGGGTGTCAATAATTCTGGACCGACTGATGGTGGAAAAGCAGTTATATTGTGCAGTGTAATACCAAAAATGTTATTTCCATGCAGTGATGTCCTAATAGAGACATACCATATGTTGTAATCTGAAGTTGTATTGGACATCTGTGACAGTACTGGAAAAGTGTCCTCTTAATATGTTTACTTCTTTCAGAGCAACTGATGACTCTGATAGGTGCTGCTAAAGAGCATGGCATTGAGTTCATTTATGCCATATCCCCTGGCCTGGACATCACCTTCTCCAACCAGAAAGAAGTTTCCACACTCAAACGCAAGTTAGACCAGGCAAGGGACTTTACTTTACAGTATAATACATCTAAATGCTGTATATTTGGTGTGTGAATGCGCACTACATTGAATTCTTCAATTTCCCCTACCTTTGGCAAGGCAGAGCTTCCCTTATGTTAATGCATGAGCATGCATTATTTCAGCCCTGGTCTATGCAGCTTTTATCTCTTGATCAATTATGGTTGTCGAAAATGTGTTCAGGTTCGACCACAGTTGTGTGGTTAAACCTATTTTGACACAATGCTATGGCTTTAAGGAGGTGCAAGAGTAAAAAGTGTAATGAAGAGCAATTAGCAGCTCATTACTATACAGACTATTAGTATGGTTTGAACAAAAACCTGCATACACATGCACAGTGGGTCCCCAGGTAATACCCAGGGTTGAAAAACACTGCATTATAGCATGCATTACACCATGCTGTATGAATTAACAGTAATATCTGTTACTGAAAATATACAAGTAATGAATTTATCATTAAAACGCAATCTAAAACTAATAATGCACTGATGAACTGCTCGTTTTCCAGATTGCAATTTGCGTTCATTAAACATTTATATCTGAATGTTTCTGAAGATATCACTGTGTTTTTTCTCCTGCAGGTGACCCATTTTGGTTGCCGGTCATTTGCCTTACTTTTTGATGATATTGATCATAACATGTGCCCAGCGGATAAGGAAGTGTTCAGTTCTTTTGCACATGCACAAGTGTCTATCACCAATGAGATCTTCCAGTATTTGGGAGAGCCAGAGACATTTTTGTTCTGTCCTACAGGTATGGATTTTAATTTAATTTAAATATAATGCCATGGGGCGCTTTGGAGATTGGGTGAACATTTCTTTAGATATGTTTATGTAGATAATTATGGGAGTGTTTAAGCACCTGCTGCTGCTTTGCATTTAAACTATTTTAGGTTGGGATACACCAATATGAAAGTTATAGGCCCATATTCGATTGTTCAAACAACACAATTGGCCAAGACCGATCACAAATAGGATAATAACAAACAAAATATTGGAATTGGTCTTGGCCAATTATGTTTGAACAATCGAAGAAACAAAAAGTAAATTTTTTACATTTTATTTAGAAACTGCTCATTTCATTACAAAATATAAAAAAAATAACTTTTTGTTTCTTTTTCCCTCCGTCATCAGAGTACTGTGGAACATTCTGTTATCCAAACGTCGCCCAGTCTCCCTACCTGCGGACAATCGGTGAGAAGCTCCTCCCAGGAATTGAAGTGCTTTGGACAGGTAATATTTCAGAACTCATAATGTTTTTTTTTATTGTCAAATATTAGATGGAATCTATCTGCCATTTTCTTTTGATATAATAAAACCTTTGACCCAAGCCAAAAATGTGAATTTGTATTTTCTTTTTTGGGGGAAAAATAAGCCTTTCTTCAATATAGCAGACAAGTAAAACTGGTTATTTTGGCTCAAGTATGATAGTTGGTTGTAATAGTGAATATAGGGGGTAATACAGTTTTCTCTCTCTTTTAGGTCCCAAAGTGGTCTCCAAAGACATAACTGTGGAGTCTATCGAAGAGGTCTCGAAGATCCTGAAGAGAGCCCCGGTCATCTGGGACAACATCCACGCCAACGACTACGACCAGAAGAGGCTTTTCCTGGGTCCATATAAGGGCCGGTCCACTGAACTCATCCCACGACTGAAAGGGGTCCTCACCAACCCCAACTGCGAATTTGAGTCCAACTTTGTGGCTATCCACACCCTGGCCACGTGGTACAAGTCCAACATGAACGGTGTGCGAAAAGACGTTGTCATGAGTGAGTCCAGCTTGCGCTAATAATACTCTCCCTCTGGTATGTCTGTGTCTAAAAGCGACTGGCAACTTAAAACATTAAACCCTGGCAGAAGGCTTTGGAACAAAGGAGAGTGGTCTGCAAAAAAACGTTTTATTTGCAAGCAAAGGCTACCAGAGTTGTGGAAATTTTCCCATATTTGTAATTTCTCTGGAGACTGCTGAACCTTAAGTCATCTTGGTGATTCTTATTTCCCTTCCTCCAATTCTTCTTTTTTCCAAGTTTTTTGTTTCATCTGGAAAGCAGTTTGAATATAATGTATTGAAAGGTTTTTAATAACATTTGTATGTATTTATTTATTTATTGTTATAGTGTCTTGGTGTGGAAATTGGTTTCTGCTCTCGGTTTGGTTCTTAACCAGAAAGACGAACAGACCCTTGCTTCCATTGCCTGCTGGACTAACACGCGTCGTTATCCAGCCTTGTTCAGCTGTAGTCCCGTTAAAGCTGTGTGGCGTGTTGCTGTTGCAGCGGACGGTGAGGACAGCACCGTGTCCATACAGATCAAGCTGGAGAACGAGGGCAGTGACGAGGAGCTGGAGACGGACATGCTCTACAGCCCCCAGCTGGCTCTGAAGCTCGCTCTCACCGAGTGGCTGGGAGAGTTTGGGGTTCCTCATCAGTACAACAGTAAGCACAAAACCTACTGGCTACATGGATATGTTTCTGGGCTGAAGCCAGTTTCCCACTCTAGCAATAATTTGATTTTGGCAAGTATTAGTTGAAGCAGTTTTTTATTTGATATGCATAATTGTCCTGTCAATGATTGTGCTCTGGTCATGAGTGAATGTTTGCACTCGCAATACATTAAGCAGACATAAAAATGAATGATTTGGTACATTTGAGTGAGGTGTATTTCATGTGTTACAACCTGGTGTTTGTCTATTGCTGTTTATGTTAATGCTGTTCCCAGCCAGTAAGGTGATGGTGTGTCTTGATCTGACCTTCTGGTCCTGATAGCTGTGCCCAATTGAATTGACAGGCCGGCAGGTGCCTCACAGTGGAGCGAAGAGTTTGGCCATCGACGTCCCCTCCCTGGTCTCCACAAGCCTGGGCTCTTCTACAACGGTGACCACCGTCTTCCAGCAGCCGATCATGAGCCAGGTGGTGGCGGAGGACCTCAGCCAGGAGGAGCCCCACCACCTGGGCAAGGAGGAGGAGGTGGAGGTGGAGGTGGAGGCGGAGAAGAAGGACACGGACGAGGAGCCAATGGAGACTGCGGCGGAGAAGCAGGACGAGGCCGAGGCCAAGAGCGTCAACCACATCCTGACCGAGATCGCCAAGGCCAAGATGGCCGAGGAGCTCAAGCCCATGGACACGGACAAGGAGAGCATGGCCGAGTCCAAGTCCCCGGAGATGTCCCTCCAGGAGGACTCCGGCAGCGACGTGGCCCCCATGCAGACCGACGAGCAGCTGGCCAAGGAGCCCTTTGTGCCCGGGCCCAACGAGAAGCCCCTGTTCAGCGCCGAGGCCGTGTCCCTGGAGGACCTGACCCTGCTGGCCGAGCTCTTCTACCTGCCCTATGAGCACGGGCCCAAGGCCGTGCAGATGCTCAAGGAGTTCAACTGGCTCCGGGCCAACAGCAGCATCGTCAGCGTCAACTCCCAGGCCAAAGAGCCCGAGAAGGTGAACAGCCCTCAGATATGCGCGCTTAAGCATTTACTCGCATCTCACATAGGCTTGTGCCCCAGTGACATTTAGTGTCAGTGTTTCCTGGTTATTTAGGGAAAACCCAGGAATGGTCACGTTAGCTATCATATATCTCACTTGTAGGCTTGTGCCTCTCCCTGACTTCTGCTCTTGGGGATCGAGATCCCAGTGACATTTAGTGTCAGCGTTTCCTGGGCAAACCCAGGAACGGTCACATTCGTTCCCGAGCGAAGTTCGACCCTGTATCGTGAGTGGCTGGGCTGAGGTGAAGGTGACCGATGGAGACGTTGGCTTTGCAGGTGGCAGAGTGGCAGTCCAGGGCCGAGAAGTTTGAGGAGATGTGCTGCTCCGTCATCCAGATGTTCACCAGGGTCTCCAACTCCGCCAACAGGACCATTCTGTACGACCTGTATCCCTACATATGGGACATAAAGAGTATCATCTCTATGGTGAAGTCTTTTGTTCAATGGCTAGGTAGGTGCAGTTGCTTCCCCCACATTTATTCACTGAAAGGCCTTCACTTATTTGATTAGCCCATGAAATAAGTTCTTTTCTCACATGGTACTCATTTGCCTTTTAGGTGTCCTTCATACCTAAAAACTTTCCAAGTTGGAAATCACGGGGCCACTTTACACATATTTTGAATAGTAAGACGCCGTCAGTTTATTTTATATTCAACAGTCCGCAGTTTGTTTTCAAGTAAAACTGATGATGTATTTATTTTGTATTTTTATTTTTGTAAAACTAAAGTTTAAAAAAAACAAACACATTCTGTGGGTAGCTGTTAAAGATCTACTCCAATCGCTGCACATCTCTCTTCTGTTGGCTTTCTTTTAATTTCTTGGGCTAATTATTTCCTTGGATTCAAGCATAGGCCATTTCAGGTCTATTCATTCATATATTTTTATTTATTTATTTATTTGAATGACTGAATGCTGTCTGCACTCTGAGCCAGTTTGTCTCCTGCCGTGGTGTGATAATAAAGATGTTGTGAACCGTGGCCATTGGTGCCTGTGCTGTGCTCCTCCTGGCTGTGTGTCATGCACACGTCAGTGCTGCTCTGACTGGGTTAACCCCGGCTGCCAGCTCCTTTTAAGCGTCCCCGATGTGAAGGATTATGGGTCCTTCCGACCCTGGCACGCACACAAGCCTGCCAACTGAAGGCTTTTCTTCTGCAAAGGAGAAATATTGCATGATGGGTAATGGGCAATATTTGCAGTGCATGATAATTTCAGCACTAGGTGTTATTGCGGTGCTTTAACAACTCCATATGGAGCATTGGAATATGTATAAAACTTCACTTAAATATGCAGTGAGCAGCACTTTGGATTTGAAACAAAACAGTGATTAAAAAACAAAAAAACAGCACAAAAGAAATGATACATTTAGACCGTCCTGTATCTTCCGGTCGGGAAGGATTGCAGAAAAACCTGCTATGATTGTAATTCTAACTGTGCCAACCCCCCAGGTCTGTCTTACCATTCACCTAACTTAAAATATACCCCATTTCATGTTTTATGAGGCCTGTTTCTCACTGTAGTTGCATGTGGAACTGGGTATTGCTCCAGTTAGAATAATTTATTCTGTTGAATGTAAAGCTTTTTCCACTGAGAAAGCAGCTGCCTGACCTGTAAGATTACTGAGGAAACGGCACGTCTCTTTCTCTTCACCTACTGTATGAGGAGAGCAACAAACTAATGTACAAAACTACAGTTCTGTTTAGTATTGGTATCTATTACATTTTGTTTCTATTATCTACTAAAGGCCGGAGGTGCAAACACCTGGTAGAGTTCTGTTTATCATTGATCGAGTTAAGAATTAGGTGTCTGAGAAATCAGCCAGTATCTGCAAACAGATTTGAGTTCTCGGATCCGTCATCTGGATGGACATCCTGTACTCTGAAATGAGTGAATATTGCTGCCAGTTTTACATATGGCAGTGAAGATTATAATACGGTAGTGGTTGAAATATGCTCAATGAGAACACCTTGTGTGCTGTATATTTTATTCATTATTATTTTAAGTGTAAAGGGTGAAGTCCCTTTTCTGACTTATCTCCACGTCACCTGTCTGACAGTGATCTGCTAGGTGTGTGATGTAGTGGGTGAATCTTTAGCCAGATCAGTCCACCATTGTTTTCGGAAAGATCCACAGATCTAGAGTCTTTTCCATTTTCCTGTTTCTGTGCTGGAAGCAGTGCAGAGAGCAGTCAGTCAAAGCTACGCTGAGTCTATTGGCCCTTTCCTGAATACGGTTACTAATGACATTTTCTATTGTCTTCTCCCTTGGTTGTGTACAGACGGACGAATCCAGTGCAACAGTTTCTACTGCTATTGGAGCGTCAGTGCCTGCCGTACACTCAGTGCTGGCCTTAGGATTTTTTCCAAAAATGATTGCCTTTCTTCTGAAATGTTCTCCTAATCATATATGCATTCATTCCTCAGATAGTTTGTATTAAAACGGTATGAAACTGTTTGTTTTTGAATGAAGTCACATTTGCGCAGCGTTGGTAATATGGTTTTAACATTCTTTTTCTTTTCTCTCACAGCTATTCTGACTTGTTTTTTTACATATATTGTCAGGCCTAGTGAGCTGATTTAGACACAGGCAGCACTGTGTACTTCCAAAGAGGAATTCAAATCGGGGAAGCTTCAAAAATCAGGGGGGTGGCGGGGTTATTGTTATTAATTAACGTAGGAGTGTAGAATTCCTCTTTGCAGTACATCCAGTTACTGTGTCTAAACAGCTCATCACATTTAGAATACATGATGATCTTGTGTATTGTCTGATCTTGTCATGTGACTCGAAATGTGACCCAAACTATTTTAGTGATAGTTAAATTTTTTCCATTATCTGTTCATATAACAGTTTCCATTTATCTCGGGTTCACCAGCAAATCCTCTTGAACTAAGAGATGATGTTGATTGGCAGATAGACTCTGCCAAGCTCCCAGTTGATTCTCTGAACCGATAACTTGATTTGGCTGTGAAGTCCTGCAAGTTTCCCCATCAAACTGGGCCTGCAGGTCATGTGACAAGGCAGACAACATTAAAATGTGACTTCTTAGCCGAGGCACAGGGATAAACCGGGCACAGTGGATTCAAGCTTACATGTCAATCTTTCAGAAGAATTTCAGTTCAGTTTTCTTAGCAGAATTTGAAATACGGCCATTGGTACTCTACCATGTGTGAATATTTCCAAAATACAAAACTGCCCAAAAGTGAGCTTCACTGCTGTGTTCTAAAACCAGCAGCACTCTTTGCTCAATCTCTGGGTACTCAATTTCCCTAATGTAATGAGAGGTAAATATTTAATGTTACATCTTGGCATTTTAATTAAAGTTTGAAATAACACACAAAGTGTGCATTGAATGAGAGGACTACAATTCCTCCCTATGAATGAATGAATGCATAATTTCCTTTGGAAAGTCTGATCACATAAAAACCTGCTTGGGTTGCAAATAGACAAGCGTAAGCTCCAGTTGCTTGAGCCCGTGTGGCCTGTGCCTTGTTGTAAAATGATATATATATATATATATATATGGTATTTTTGCTTGTTCAGTTCTGCTTGTGTATTTTTACATATATAAAATGTTTCTGTGATGAATGCAGATGACTTAATGTGCTTTTGAGTGATACTGGATATAGAAGCATCTGCCCCCCCCCCACCCCTCACCCCTCCATTTTTGCCAAAAAGCCCCCCTTTTTCCCCTCTCACATAACGTTCTCCACTTGGATCTGATCCCAACAGGGTGTCGTAGTCAGTCTTCAGCACAGTTCTTAAGTGGAGACCAAGAGCCTTGGGCCTTTAGGGGCGGTCTAGCGGGAGAGTTCCAGGTATCAAATGTCAAATTCACCACTGATTTGTTGAAATTAAAAAACGGAGAGAAAAAAAAAAAAAAAAAAAAAAAAAACTGGTGTGCCTCTGAATCGAAAGGGTTGGTCTGTATAAGGCATGCTTTCATCATCCCCGCATTCGGACCTCTAGTCTGGCTAATCCTCTCCCCCCTCAGAACCCTAAACCAGAGCAGGGCTCCACTCTTGGGCCTGCGTTGTCGATTGGCCGGGTTGCATAACTAAAGGTCGGTGCTGATTGTGGTTGCGGAGCCTCCAGGGCAGAAGCGCTGGGCCGCGGGGACTGGATTAGGCGAGCGGACCGTGGCTAACGCAGAAGGAGCCCCCTCTCTTTCAGCGAGCGGCCCGTGGAGATGCAGCCTTTCCCGGCGCGCGAGCCGCGCGGCATGGCTAGGGTTTGATCTTCATGACATCTCATTTCTTTGCAGGAAGCACAGCATCCCCCCGCCCCGCCCCGCCCCGCCCCGCTCCCCCCCCTCCCCCCCCCGCGCGCTGCACCCGCTTCGCCCAGCCGCCACGCGCCCGCCAGCTCGCCCGCGCACGGTTCCATGAGCAACACGCCCCGATGGAGCTTTCCCTGATTAATCACGAAACGCGTCTGCCACCCGTCCCCATTCGGCCTCTGTTCCGGAATATTCCCTCTGGCTACCGGTGTGTTTGTGACACGCACAACTTTTGTGTGTCTTTTGTCCCCCATGTTGGGACATTTGTGGTCTGAAGATCAGTTTCCTCTTTAATCAGGAGAAGCAACATCCCGGTACACGTATGAGTTTGACTTCTGGATTGAACTTAAAGCAAAGTGAAGCAGATGTTTATACCAGCTGTGAAAAGCAAAGTTTTTTGCACCTCTGTTTTGCTCATGGAACTTCTTACCCTCCACCTTCCCACGTCACCTTTCTCTACAGGAGTTTTGGCGCAGCGAAGTCGTTCTGCGACTGCCTGTTTAAGGGAAAGGGGCATCTCCATTAGTCAGGCCTTTTCAGACCAAACCTTTCCTCTCAGATATTGTTATTTTACTTTTGTGTCCTCCCTGTGCACTTCTGTAAGCTCTGTATGTAAAACCTGTAAACGGTGACAGAAGTGATCACCTTTGGTACCGGTGCTATGACTAACCATAATGGAAAAGGGTCCTGGTAACCATTAGTGAAAGACGCTGTAGTTTTACACTGACCGTAGTCAGCAGAGCTCATTCTAACTGGCTCAGCCGTAACTTCTCATTGGACCTTATTGTTGTGGAGTTATCGCAGAAGTAGCAAATGTAATATTAGAAGTTGTGAGTCCCTGCAGAAGAGGAAGTGGACTGTGGCGTCCTCAGGCGAGAGTACTCAGCGTGTCGTGTTTGGTTTTCGCAGAGGTTGCTGCCGATCGACGGGGCGAACGATCTTTTCTACCAGCCACCCCCTTCAATGCCGACCTCGAAAATCTATTCCATCCGGCCGTATTATCCCAAAGACGAGGTTTGTGCTCTTCTTTTTGTTATCCGCTCCAGAACCGTAGTCCACTATTCCCCCCCCCACATGATGAGTCAAGTGTGATTAATTAGCCGTTTATTTTTATTCACTAATGCGACTCATTTACATTATTCATTATTCATTATTCAGTTTTTACTATAATATTTGGCGGCCTGTAGCGTTGTGGTTCAATGACTGGGACCCCCAAGGTCGGTGGTTCGAATCCCGTTGTAGCCACAATAAGATCCGCACAGCCGTCGTGCCCTTGAGCAAGGCCCTTAACCCTGCATTGCTCCAGGGGAGGATTGTCTCCTGCTTAGTCTAATCAACTGTACGTCACTGGATAAGAGCGTCTGCCAAATACCATTAATGTAATGATGTAATATTGGCAGCCATTGTTATTGGCCTTTTTGCATTATCAGTTTCACAGTTGCTGAGCGTGTCAGTTTGTTGAATTCCGGGATTGCATTTGTGGCTGGAATCAAAACCAGCATACACACGGGATCTCCTGGGTGGAGTTTGAAACCCACCGAGCTATAGTGTACAGTCTGCTTGTGCGTGGAGTGTGAGAGGCTGCAGTGTTTGACGTGGCCTGCCCTGTGTGAGAGGCTGCAGTGTGAGAGGCTGCAGTGTTTGACGTGGCCTGCCCTGTGTGAGACGCTGCAGTGTGAGAGGCTGCAGTGTTTGAGGTGGCCTGCCCTGTGTGAGAGGCTGCAGTGTGAGAGGCTGCAGTGTTTGACGTGGCCTGCCCTGTGTGAGAGGCTGCAGTGTGAGAGGCTGCAGTGTGAGAGGCTGCAGTGTGAGAGGCTGCAGTGTGAGAGGCTGCAGTGTGAGAGGCTGCAGTGTGAGAGGCTGCAGTGTTTGACGTGGCCTGCCCTGTGTGAGAGGCTGCAGTGTGAGAGGCTGCAGTGTTTGACGTGGCCTGCCCTGTGGTTTCAGCGCTCTGTGTACAGGATCTGCAGGGAGATGTACAGCGAGGGGCTGGAGGAAGCTCCTTTCGGCGAGCAGGAGTCCGATCTGATCGGAGACCGGTAAGGCATGATTACCCAGAATACTGCTGCTCTTTTATCAGGGATTTGTTATCAGTGGCAGCATAATGCACAAACCAATGTTGGTGTATCTAGTGACTAAAAGGCTGGGACTATACGTTAGACTTGGAAGGTGTGGTGGGCGGAGCGCAGTCTAGTTTGGGGCTGTAACCGTGCGTCCCACAGGCTGGTGGGCGGGTTCCTGAGCCTCAGCCCAGACTACGGCTTCGTGCTGGAGGATGAGGAGGGCATCTGCGGCTACGCCCTGGGCACCGTGGACGTCAGCCCCTTCGTGAAGAAGTGCCAGATGAGCTGGATCCCCAGCATGCAGGAGAAGTACAACAAGCCCGACTCCGAGAAAGACCTGTCTGATGCAGAGGTGAGTTTTCACCCAGCCCTCCGGTAAATGGAGGAATGTGAAGTCGTTTTAGAGACCTGTGGTATTGTGTCAATCGGGTGTTGTAAATTGATTGAGTTGTCGCATTGTCATGGTCGTGTAAGGCTGTTTGCTTGAACTAAGTAGAAATGCGTGCGGTAAGATTGAGTGTATGAACTCATTTACTGTTCTTCTGTCCCCCGAACCTTTAGCCTAGCGACCGCCTTCCCTGTTCTGCCGGTCGTATGCGAGCTGAACTTGATCTCTTCCCTCCGCTGTCCCCCTCTGTCACACAGAAAATGATGTTGAGCTTTCATGAGGAAGAGGAGGTCCTGCCAGAGTCCTTCCTCAGCAATTTCCCCTCTCTGATCAAAGTCGACATCCACGCGAAAGTCACGGACCCCAGCGTAGCCAAGAGCATGATGGGATGTCTTCTGTCGTCATTAAAAGCCAATGGTGAGTGGGCCTGGAGCCAGGAGCGTGATTATCAGGTTTTCACACACAGGAAGTGACATCAAAACACACTCATTTAATTGACTCATTTCTGAAAGATACAGATGCACAATAATTAAATAGAATTTGTAGTGCTTTTACATTGGCAGTTTCACAAAGATGCCTTAATGAAACCATAAAAGCCAGTCCTATAGAATAATCTATTTCTATTTCTATTTCTATTCTCTCTCTCTCTCTCTCTCTCTCTCTCTCTCTCTCTCTCTCTCTCTCTCTCTCTCTCTCTCTCTCTCTCTCTCTCTCTCTCTCTCTCTCTCTCTTTCTTTCTTTCTTTCTTTCTTTCTTTCTTTCTTTCTTTCTTTCTTTCCATACCTATAGGCTCCCACGGTGCCTTCTGTGAAGTAAGGCAGATGGACAAGCGGATGTTGGACTTTTACAGCAAACTGGGCTGCTTCGAGGTGGCCAAGATGGAAGGGTTCCCGAAAGATGTGATCATTATGGGACGGAGCCTGTGAAGTTAGGGGCAGGAGGGGGGGGGCTTTGAGCTCTGGGGGAGAGGTCTGTGATCACCTTAGACAATATTACCACCACCCCGACCGGGTCAATACCACCACCGACCGAGAGAAACAGCGGCGTCTCTGCCTTTTAACGTCCGCCACCCCCCGTCAGAACCGCCCGCAGAGGCCTCGACCATTCCCTGCTGACATCGCAGCTGTTGAAAATCGAGGCTTTTGAAGGCTTTAGCAGGTTAGGGCAGTCTCAAGATTGTAGCCGAGGTCTCCAGGTGGCACCCCCCGTGTTCCTGTGGCCCGCCAGGGGCCGGGGCCAGGCCCACAGGGGTCATCTCAGTCCTGGGCGCGCGTCAGTCCCCGAGGGGCGGGGCGGCAGGAGCGTTACATCTCGCCCTCCTGCAGCGTAACATCTCGCCCTCCTGCAGCGTAAACGGCCGAAGGCTCGGGTTGTGCTCCGCAAAGCCTCGTTCACCTACTCCCGTTTCATTTCCTTCTTCTCTCCCAGCCGTATTTTCTTTCATACTGGACAGAGCGTGCATGTGACCCATGCCAAATTTCTTCCACTATTACAAGGGGGGATGATGATGACACTGGATTGGATAACGAGTCCTGTGTCATTTCACTTCACGATGTCTCCGATCTGTAATGGCTGTATTACAGATATTGCTATAGACTAACCGGATGGTTGACTCATCTTCCTTCCAGTTATTTTTCTTAACGACCGAATGCTTTGGTAGAGTTTCCATGACGGTGTCTCATGACGAGCCGTTGAATCTGGAACGAAACCGTTAAGAATAGTCAGCCATTTGGTTGCCCTGCAGTAATACATGTTGTGATATAGCCACATTGTTGATTACAGCCTACAGTCTGTAACCTGTACACAGGGAGCTGCACCCGAGCGGCTGTATTAAGTTCCAGAATGAGTGGTGCTAAAACCCGCATGCCTTGGTGTTTGTGCTGCTGATGGATGGAGCGTACGCTGAGCCGGAGTGCAGGGAGCGGCAGGTGGAGAGGACGGCACCGCACCCCCGGGAGCTGCTTCTGATCCTGCGCACCCCTGTTTTTAACCCGCCGCCGTTTCAGTAGAACCCGTCCACAGCCAGGATGGAGTCCTGGTGAAAGTATTCTCCACTCGGTCTGTGGGCTCCTTGGTACAGGCCAACTGCCTTGTTTTGGAAGGATAAAATATACCTAGTTGGAAAGTGTCTAAGGGCTCATCCACACCAAGAACAGTAACTATGAGGATGTTGTTTTAATGTTTTACTTTAACAATAATGACAATATAATTGAAATGACTTCCCGAGCGATTTTTTTTCCAGCTGCATGAAAGACAGCCAGTCAAAATCCACCCGGATTTACAGGGCGTCACGTGCAAAACTGCAGATGACATGGCCGAGAGACTGTTTACAGAACGTTATGGTTCAGCAGTGTGGTTAATGGTTATGGTTGTAGGACTAGTTCTTGGTGTGGATGGGCCTTAACATGGGTTTCTGAGGAGGAACCACTTTAACCTTCTGGATGGTCCACAGTAGTAAGGAGTTTGATGAGGAAGTGATAATGGTTCATTTTGGCTATTCTTTTACCTAGAGTCTGAGCTATTCCAGGGGTCTGCAGCCCTGGTGCTGGAGAGTGACATGCTCTTCTGATTTTCTTTATTTTAACATGTTTTCATCTTAAAATATGCAGCATATCCAGACCCTGGAAACTGAATGAGGACAGTTAACCAATCCGCTGCTTTCATCGGTCAGTAACGGGCGAGTGGCTCTGCAGGACCAGGTGTGCAGATTCCCAGGCCAGACACAAACAGGAACTGCTCAACCTCTCATTCCAGTGTGATGATTCTGATACACCACACCACATGCATCCTACGTTAAACAGAATGATTTAATCTTCCCCACAAAGTGCTTTTAACATTTTGCAGTTGTGTGTAATTGCCTTTTGAGAGGGGGGGAGCGTTCAGCACTGTGAGGAAAGGCCTGGGAAGTGCTGAGGAGCAGTCTGAGGGTGGCTCACCACACTGCGTTTGCCTGGAGTTACGGACTGCTGCTTCAGTACACGACTGGCTGTGACGCGAAGCTTTAGCGGGCTCGGACCCTGCTGCACAACGTGTTGAGAAGTCCTTATTAAAATTATGTCTTAGTCCATTGCCATTCCAGTGTGGGGGTCAGAGAAAGCAGATTGTAATTATGATGAACACACCAGTACCTTTATCATAAGCTACTGAACAGGAGGGTGCAGACTGTGGGATGAGTGTAGAAGTTTCTGAATATTACCCTTTTCTTTCTTTTTTCTTTTCAATCTAACATACTGGTGAGACCTGGTTCTTGATGCTTGACATTTCAGCCTTGATGTGTGTACAGAGGCTGTCCCCATTGCCAAAGGGGTGAAGGAAAGGATTACACTTAAGGCCGTTACATTTACACGTTTAATTGTTAGAGGTATTGGTAGGCCTTTTTTGTATCATGTATTTTATACTGTTTTTTTTATGTAGATGTAACTTGAAGGTCTAGAAAAAGCACTTTGACCATAGCACATTCAAGTACGGCTTGTCTGTATTGTAGAATTGCCTGACAATTTAATGTTGATATTGCATTCATGGGTGTTATGCATGGTGCATAATAGATGGAAAGATTTGTAACATTATGTCCATACCGTTTGCCATTCGGTAGGTATCTATGGTAGGCTATACAGCTGTGTGGAATTCAACAGCAGTGGGAGAATGCTGTCCGCATTAGGGATAACTCCCTTCTGTCTTGTACTCAGTCTCAGATTACAACTGTGCTGACAAGATTTTAAGCCTTGTGTTTTTAGGTGTTTTGTTTCATAACCAATGTTCTTTTACCTCAATATATATTTTAGTCTTCCTCATGGTTTTTTTTTTTCCCCCCCCCTCTCAGTGAGCACAAAAAAAAGAAAAAGAAAAAAAAAGTAAAGTTCATGAAGATGTACTCTAAGTGAAGACGCTTGGTTTACTCTGCCTTTCCTGCCGCTTCTGCTCTTGTCCCATGGCCCTCTGTTGTTTCCCCACGAGTGGATTTAGCTGAAGCCCTTTGCATCAGAGCTTGTTGCCTTGACTACTGTGGACCGAGGATATGATGAAGTTCTGTTACACCGGTTTGCTTTCACCGGACGGAGTCGGCACCTGTAGACATAATTTATTCATTCATGTTGTCGTTACTGTTTGGAAGATTTGGCAGTTCTCAGTTTCATCACGTCGTGTTGTTTTCCCTCCTTAGAGAAGCCCCCTTTCTCCTGTCCCTGCTTTCAGGCCCACTTCAGAACGCAGCGCGGCTTCTGATGCGGATAGTTCAATGAGTACCAAATGGAGGCATTTCAGTATACCAGGATGTTAAAAGGACATGTAGCTGTAATTTCTGTAAGATTTGTATGTAATTAAGATGGTTAATAATAAAGTGTGTTTAATCAAGTGTCTGTGGTGTAGGCCTGCTTTATGAACTGTCTTACCCGACACATTCATTCTCTGTGGCCAATGGACATTCATGTAACCAGCATTACAGGTATGAGCTAGTTTGATTTATTTGTTTAAACCAAGTGAACGGGGGTCTATAGGAATTTATTTCTTCTACTTAAGCGCCATACTCACCTTCCTTTTTCTCAAAATGTTCTTCCCCCAATTCTAATACTTTTCATCTTCATCCAACTTCATTAATACCCAAAATACAAATCCTAACCATAATGATATCAAATAATGGCAAACTAATCCAGCCCATACCAATTTTAAACTACTATTTTATAATTTTATCTTGTTTTCCCTCGAGCAAATTTAGATTTTTTTGCTGCACATTTCCCTTTATTTTCTTCTCTATACTTGTCTATGATGGTTTCCTTTCATTTCTATATAATATCCACAATACCCATTTTCATGAAATGTTAAATGCAAGTGATCATTGAATACAGTTGCTGGCACCATTTTAGATTAGATCAAAGTGATTTGCAATTGGAACAAAGTACTGGGGATTGGATCTGGGCTATGTACACATTCTGTTTTATGTTTACCTGGTGCTTGGATACAGTAACAATGAGTGTCATGTACTGAACAGACCATAAGGTCTCTGCACACAAGGAATTACGGAAGCTTCCTGAAACTAAAGTCACGTAAGTCGAGTCAAATTAAACCATTAATTTTAATCTTCAATATTATGTTGAAAGTTTGATCTGACTTGTACATTTTGAGTCTACAAAATATGTGTACAGAGCATTTTCTCCTCTGTAAAAATAAGTTTTGTGGTCATTTTACTTCAAACTCATTGCTTGTACATGCAGTACTATATAAGTGTATTTTGTGGGTTTCATTGTGTTTAAAAAAAATCATGTTTCAGTCATGAAAGGCCCTGTATTCTTGGGTTCCCATGACCGAGGAAGCGGTCTGAAAAGTTTTCCTGAGTAGCAGAGAGGTAACTCAGAGACGAGTGCTACACAATCCCGTGTGCTCCACCTGCATCCCAAGACCGCACAATGTTCTCCAATCCCACTGGGCCACACGCACTTTGGCCAGGAATCGGGCACTCCCTGCTCCCAGTCTACAGCCATCCAAACCAGCCCTTTGTCCAGACGTGGAGGTACTTTGGGGATCCGTATGAGACAGCCGGCCCGGTCGAATACCACCACTACTACGGACTGAACCCCTTGTTTTTACCCAGCCCCCGCTGGCAGTACCAGCAGCCGTACGTGTATCCGGCTGTGCTGAGCCTGAACCCTGCCCCAGCTCAGCCCCGGACCCAGGGGAAGGAGAGCTGGCCCGAGGGGGCCACCCTGAAGGTGGAGCTCCGCTGGGGGAAGCTGCAGAGGGTGTACGGCCGCCCCCGTCACCTGCCCGAGTTCGTGAAGGAGGACCTGCGCAGGGTGTACGGCACGTACCCCAGGACTGACGTGAGCGTCACGTACCGGGC
The DNA here is from genome assembly GCF_963514075.1 of Conger conger. Lineage (NCBI taxonomy): Eukaryota > Metazoa > Chordata > Actinopteri > Anguilliformes > Congridae > Conger > Conger conger. Next base: position 6,274,391 of record NC_083777.1, read on the forward strand.
CGGGGAGTACGTGGTGCGGGGGGACCCCCACGTGGGCGACCAGGAGTACAGGGTGGAGAAGAAGGTGCTGCGTCGGCTGGAAAGCCCCCCCCAGGACCGCACCAGCGAGATGGCAGAGGGGAAGAAGAGGAAAAAGTGAATGGACATGCTGGAAGACAAGGTCCGGGGTCAACTTCCCTCTATATTTCAGAACAAGGGTGTTGTGAAACTAGAATGCCAGAATTAATTTGAAGGGAATGGGATGGGTTTTTAATCAATGTAGAATTTAATGTTTGGGTAAAAAATATTATATTATAATATAATACTTTTAAGTTGCAATTCTTCTGCTTTAAGGTATGAAACCCACATATTACACAAGTACAAATTGTAATCATATTGAAGTAGATTTGTCAATTTTCAAGCTGAGTAGGTAAAAGGAATTAATATCACTTTAGTATCAATATGCACAAACACTGGTTATAAGGATACAGTTCAAATTTGTTCTTATGTTGACATCTTGTGGCAGTTTTGAGACGCTGCACTGTTATGAAATATATGTTTGCCTAAAATGAATCCCAGTATACAACATATAGTATTTGTATCTCGGTTTATGACACCAGCAACACATTTCAATCGTTTTAAATGAATTAACCTATCATTACCCCAGAGGGAATTTGTCTCGTGCACAATTCACACAGCGTTTTAAACATTAAGAAACGGATGCATCAATAATCAGTAGATGAATCACATATGCTAGCATCATCATCACATCATACAATCCCACAAGACAAGCTATAGTACAATCCTACAAGAGAAGCAACAGTACAATCCATGGTTAACATGCTATGTTAACATGCTAATTCTAGCATAACCACATTAAGTGATTGCTGGCAAAGGCCGGAGGTTCGCATTGGCAAGGCTCATTGTCAATTGGTTCAGCCTCACACCGGGGAATTATCTAGTTCTAACTATTTATTTCACCCAGTTAACATAATTTCCTATATATCTGAATCATATTTGTGTGTGTGTGTGTGTGTGTGTGTGTGTGTGTGTGTGTGTGTGTGTGTGTGCATGTTTTCACTTTTTGGGCAAAAAACCATGGCATGTGTTTTCCATTAATTTCTCAAAATGTATTTCCATTCATTCATTTTACCATGAGGTGGCACGGATGGTGCAGTGGGTAGCACTGACGCTCCACAGCAAGGAGGTCCTGGGTTTGAATCCCCGTCGGCCAGGGCCTCTCTGTGCGGAGTTTGCATGTTCTCCTCGTGTTTGCGTGGGTTTCCTCTGGGTACTCTGGTTTCCTCCCACAGTCCAAAGACATGCAGGTTAGGCTGATTGGAGAGTCTAAATTGCCCGTAGGTATGAGTGTGTGAGTGAATGGTGTGTGTGCCCTGCGATGGACTGGCGACCTGTCCAGGGTGTATTCCTGCCTTTTGCCCAATGTATGCTGGGATAGGCTCCAGCCCCCCTGCGACCCTGTTCAGGATAAGCAGGTTAGGATAATGAATGAATGAATGAATTTCACCACGATTGTTGAAAGAAGATGACCTTTTATCCAACTGAGTCAAAAAAATCATACTTACAAATATGCCCATTTCTTTTACTTTTGGGGTTTGAGCGAGAATTCATTATATATTTATTGTTGTTTTCTGTCAGATTAGGGTTAGTGGTGAAGGTTATGGTTAGGGGTTAGCAATAGATTCACTTAAATAAAAAATGGAGGTACATTTTATGTTAGTGTTTTTCGCTTCTTGGATACACTTTTATCACGGTACATACACTTCAGAATACTTTAAAAGCATCTCTTTTATAAATTTCAACATTTTTGGACAAAATACTATAGCGTTATGTATTTTGCGATTTTCTTCTGAAATACATTTTTCAGACATATTGTCCTCTATTTATTTTACAATTGCTGTGACCAAAACCTGACTCTCCATCTATCTGTATCTAAAAACTGAATTGTAAACTTTTTCACCATTTTTCAGTCTAAGAAGCATGATTGTCTACACTTCCATATGAAGAAATTGCTTTGTAATCATTTTCACCATTTAAATAAATGTTCCATCAGACAATTCTTCAAAAGCATTTGTATTAATTTATTTGATGGTTGTGATGGTTGTGATTGTCTATACTTCTGTATCAAAATATAAATGCATTGCAAAAAAATCGCACCATTTCTGGACATAAGACTATATAGTCTTATGTATTTTTGCCATTTTCAACTAAAATACATTTCTTGAAAAACCTTTTAATTCATTTATTTCACCTTGGTTGTGACAAAAAAAAGGGGTATTCTATCATTCTGTAACAAATAAAATTCACTGTAAAACTTATATATAAGTTTTTAGATTTTATTCTCATGTATTTAGCCATTGTCCATAGAAATCCAGCTTTCACAATACATTTCTTCAAACAAATAGTTTTTCAATTATTTCATCTTGGTTCTGACCGAAGCATGATTCCTTTTTGATCTTTATCAAAAAAACTGCATGGGACATTTTTTCACCATTTTTTAAAATGAGACTTTATTCCATTGAAATGCATTTTACCATAACTTTCTTCCACAACATTATGTCCAGGAACAGGATTGTTACCACTGGTATACAATTGTATACATACATTTAAGGTTTACTTTCAAATTTAATGTTATTCTCGCAATAATGTATATAGATGTGTGTAAAAAAGCCTTGCGCCTTAAATGTTCCTGTCTGTTGGTCCATTGCCATTGTGTGGAAGACGTATGAGATGAGGTATGAGAACTCAATGGTCACAGATGCATTGATACATATTTCTGTTTTAAAAAAGTAACATTAAATCTTTATTCACCAGTCTGGGCAGATGTTTGTTTTGAAAATCATCCAGAAATCTTCTGAGCATGAATATGTTTGTTCTTGACAATGAATGGGTAGAAAGTCAAAAGTCTTTGCTGGGTGGTCGTTAGAAACAAACAAAACCCAGAACCATCCTTACATTTGATTGGTATCATATGAAACCTTGTCATTAGTGATGCCAATATTTATTGTGCTAACCAACTAGACCGACAGATGATTTTTATATTGACAACCATATGGCGTGCCAAATGCGACATTAAATTCTATCATTTTTCTGCACATTTTCCCCCACATTTAAGCAAAATATCTATTTTTATCTTCTTTTAAAAAAAAAAATATTTTAAATGTTTAAATGTGCTGTCTCAAAATATAAAGGCATACTTATTTGTAGTTTCCATTATTTAGCTAAATGTATAACCACTCAGCTAAATGATTCATACATTAAGCTTAAAGTTTTGTACGTTTAGTTAAACATTTAGCTAAATTATTAATACATTTAGCTAAAAGTTTTATATATTTAAATATTTAGTGAAATATTTTATACATTTATTTAAATATTTAGCTGAATGATTTGTATACTTAGCTAATATTTAGCTTCACATTTTATAAATTTAGTTAAATATTTGGCTAGATGTTTCATACATTTCATTAAATATCTAGCTACATGTTTTATAAATGTAAAAGTGGTTATACATTTAGCTAAATAATGGAAACCCTTACATATACAATTTTGGGACAGCACATTTAACCATTTACATCTATCTTTTCAATGATCTTTATAGGGAAAAAAAGGTTCAATCTGAGAAGAAAATAGATATCTAGCTCAATGTATAAAACATTTAATGTATTAAAACATGTATTAATCTAATATTTAACAAAAACTATAAAATATTTAACTAAACATTTTGGTAAATCTATGAAACATTTAGCGAAATATTTAAATAAATGTTTTATACATTTAGTTAAATATTTAGCTAAATGATTCATACATGTTTTATACATTTAGCTAAATAATAGAAACCACTAAATCATTTAGCATTTAGCTTATATATATATAATTTTGGGACAGCACATTTAACATTTACATCTGTCTTTTAATAAAAATAATAAATATAGGAAACATTTACTTTTTTGTTAAATGTGAGAAAAAAAGGTATATTTTGCTTAAATATGTGTAGAAATGCACAGAAAAATGCCTGCTTTTAATGTCACATTTGGAACCCATACAAGAAATTATGAAATCAGGAAATCATATACACAAAGTAGCATTATACACAAATATCTACAAAGCAACAATATGCTGCAAATAACAATGAACATTGCAAAAATTGCAATACCCTTCCTTGCAGAATTTTAATATGGAAAATGACCATTATCCTCTGCTAAAATGTGCATATACATACATACATAGCCTTTCTTTTTTCCCATACTGCTTTTATTATGCATAAACACACAGTAAATGAAATATACAGAACTAAGTATTTGGCAAATGTGGTAAAAAAAGTACCTTCAATTAATGTTTAAAGAAGCAATGTGAATACAAATATTAAATATTAATTTCTTCATGTCCTTTGAAGTAAATAACTGCTGTATGGAACATTTTTGCTTGGAAATTGATTGCAAGGCATTCATTGAAAACACACAATTGAAAATTAAGACAGAATATTTGCATGTTTCAATTTTCATTTTTTGTATAAAAAGTTTTGTATCATAACCTGTAATTACAGTGATACAGTATTCTTTCAGAAGTCTGTATTCATAAAATGTTATGCCTGAGATCCAAATTACTGTGTACTGTCAGTCTTAAACAGCAGTTACATTACGGTATTTAGTGAAAGTTCATTTAAAAATGAATGCTACTGTACTGTTTAAGTTTGTAATCATGCAAACTTGCTAGTCCTTCAGACAGAAATGATAAAAGTGTAAATATAAACATATTAAATACAACTACTACTACTACTACTACTACTAATAATAATAATAATCAAATGTAGCTACAAGCCACAAAGTACCACAAAGCCAGGTATCAAGGATGAACCATAGTGCATTCTGGGCTATTTTAACTTTTTTAAGGACTGCAATTACCAATTATTTTTGAGAATTTTCAAGACAAATTTGATATACAGTGGTGTGAAAAAGTGTTTGTCCCCTTCCTGATTTTTTTTTTTTTTTTTTTTTTTTTTTTTTGCATGTTTGTCACACTTCAATGTTTCAGATCATCAAACAAATTTAAATATTAGTCAAGACAACACAAGTAAACACAAAATGCAGTTTTTAAATGAAGGTTTTTATTATTGAGGGAGAAAAAAAATCCAAACTTACATGGCACTGTGTGAAAAAGTGATTGCCCCCTAAACCTAATAACTGGTTGGGCCACCCTTAGCAGCAACAACTGCAATCAAGCGTTTGCGATAACTTGCAATGAGTCTCTTACAGCGCTGTGGAGGAATTTTGGCCCACTCATCTTTGCACAATTGTTGTAATTCAGCCACATTGGAGCATTTTCGAGCATGAACCGCCTTTTTAAGGTCATGCCACAGCATCTCAATAGGATTCAGGTCAGGACTTTGACTAGGCCACTCCAAAGTCTTCATTTTGTTTTTCTTCAGCCATTCAGAGGTGGACTTGCTGGTGTGTTTTGGATCATTGTCGTTTCAGCTTGAGGTCACAAACAGACATTCTCCTTCAGGATTTTTTGGTAGACAGCAGAATTCATGGTTCCATTTATCACAGCAAGTCTTCCAGGTCCTGAAGCAGCAAAACAGCCCCAGACCATCACACTACCACCACCATATTTTACTGTTGGTATGTTCTTTTTCTGAAATGCGGTGTTACTTTTACGCCAGATGTAATGGGACACACACCTACCCAAAAAGTTCAACTTTTGTCTCGTCAGACCACAGAGTATTTTCCCAAAAGTCTTGGGGAACATCAAGATGTTTTCTGGCAAAATTGAGACGAGCCTTAATGTTCTTTTTGCTCAGCAGTGGTTTTCGTCTTGGAACTCTGCCATGCAGGCCATTTTTGCCCAGTCTCTTGCTTATGGTGGAGTCCTGAACACTGACCTTAACTGAGGCGAGTGAGGCCTGCAGTTCTTTGGATGTTGTTGTGGGGTCTTTTGTGACCTTGGATGAGTCGTCGCTGCGCTCTTGGGGTAATTTTGGTCGGCCAGCCACTCCTGGGAAGGTTCACCACTGTTCCATGTTTTCGCCATTTGTGGATAATGGCTCTCACTGTGGTTCGCTGGAGTCCCAAAGCTTTAGAAATGGCTTTATAACCTTTTCCAGACTGATAGATCTCAATTACTTTCTTTCTCATTTGTTCCTGAATTTCTTTAGATCTCGGCATGATGTCTAGCTTTTGAGGATTTGGTCTACTTCACTTTGTCAGGCAGGTCCTATTTAAGTGATTTCTTGATTGAGAACAGGTGTGGCAGTAATCAAGCCTGGGTGTGGCTAGAGAAATTGAACAGTTAAGTTATGTTTTAACTGGGGGGGCAATCACTTTTTCACACAGGGCCATGTAGGTTTGGATTTTTTTTCTCCCTTAATTATAAAAACCTTCATTTAAAAACTGCATTTTGTGTTTACTTGTGTTGTCTTTGACTAATATTTAAATTTGTTTGATGATCTGAAACATTTAAGTGTGACAAACATGCAAAAAAATAAGAAATCAGGAAGGGGGCAAACACTTTTTCACACCACTGTATGTGATCTACATGGGTCCCTCTTCAATTAGTACATTTCAGAAATTTAAATAGAGGCTGGCTGGATATAAAGGAGATGCATATTCATATATTTTTTTTCAGAATCTTGGGACTGATGGAAATTTGCATCTCAGGAGTCAGAGAAGCTGTTGGGGGATTCACATTTCTCAAAATGAACAAATGGATACAAATCAATAAAATCAAATACAAATCAATAATTAAATCCTGATTCATCATACATTTTCACAGCAACAATGACATTGTGACAGCTATGATACATCCAAGGCAAATAAATTAAATTATAAATGTAGCAATGGAAACCATGCTGATGGCTTCCTTCTGAATTCAGTCCCACACCAGATCATGGTGTACAAGGCAGCCTCCAGAAGAAATGGTTTCTCAGTGTATGTAATGTAATGTAATGCAGTGTACTGTAATGGTGTATTGTAACATAGTGGAATGTACCACAATGCCGTGTAATGTAATGTAGTATAGTATAATGTAACATAATAGTTTACTGTACTGCATTGCACTGTAATGTAGTGCAAAGTAATATAATGCACTGTATCTAGTACACTGTACTGTACTGTATTGTACTGCCATGTACTGTAATGTAGTGGTAATGATTCATGCTGTGGATAAACATCAGTGCAAAAGGTGAGGCTATGCTTTTTTTTAAATACAGTATATTTATATAATAATCTCAATCTTGAAAGAGTTGAGACATGACACTAAGCCAGGAGGGAGGAGTAGTTTTTTGTTTTTGGAATTGGAGTTGCGCCCAGCAGGTCAGTCCGTACTCTGTGATAAAGAATATTTTAGTGCCATCTTCCATCCATTGTATTTGTGTGTCATTTATCCAGCAACAGTATGGAGTCTGTCGCCATGGTCCTGTGTGATTGGTTGGTTTCTCACATTAGCTAGTGGCGGTTATAGGCAGCAGCAGCTGTGGTTGGTGGGGATCCCCTTGATGCTGAGCTATAATAATAAGGGGAACCTGGAAGTTAACAGAAGAACGCACCGGTTTGAAAACTCCACAGCACAGAACGACGACCACAGCATGCTTCAGACATGCACTGGCCTGCAGTCCATGCACAATTTAGTCCCGAGATTGAATAACCAATAAAAGCACCTGCTACTGTTTCAATCACAAACATAAAAGTACGATCTCCGTCAGTATTGTTTGTTAAATGTGCCAAATTGGTTCTCTGCAGGAGCACAACTTGAATTTTGTTGTGTGTGCAGGCTCACAAAAAATGTTGATTGAATCCAGCCCCAGATTTGAAAAGGGGATGCATGGACAATAGACATGATATGGGATGGAAATGACTGTACAGGTCTCATTAATTATGAATATAGAGATTAGGTTATGACTATAAATGCTTGTAGGGAAACATGAAATGCTATAAAGACCAATACAATCTGCAAGTTGCTGTCAGTTTGTTTTTATTTATACACCGTTGTTGTTAAAACTCATTTAAAAGTCATTACAATACTAATAAAACCTACAGGCTTATTGGCAACGACTATACAACTCGAGATTGTAAATGTCTGCAAGGGGATTGAATATTTTCATGGAATAATCAATGTGAAAACAAATGCCACATGTTGCCAATATTACTCATTTTGTGGTTGTGACATAATTAACGGTTTCAGCTGTGAACTTGCCCGAATAGATGTCCAGTGAATAGAGACTTGTAATTTCAGTTCATTTAAACAAGTGAACTTGTAAAGTTACTTCTAGGAAAAGATTCATGTGTCAAAGTGAAGATCTGTTATACAAATGTTTGACGTCTGTAACCCTTTTTGTAAGTAATCTGCTTTATTTTGTAGGAAAAGAGGCAGTAGAAGGGGAGCACTCACTGAGTAAGGCTGGGTTGCTGAATCTCCAGGCTTCGTTGTACGTTGAATACGATGGGTGAGAGTATGGGCTCCCTGAAAACTCGCTCCCTGAAATAACACAGAATCACCATGGAGTGCTTATGGCTGCAGCTAACAGGAATTTGCCAGTACATACACGTAATGCATTATTGGCAGACGCTCTTATCCAGAGCGACGTACAGTTGATTAGACTAAGCAGGAGACAATCCTCCCCTGGAGCAATGCAGGGTTAAGGGCCTTGCTCAACGGCCCGACGGCTGTGCGGATCTTATTGTGGCTACACCGGGAATCGAACCGCCGCCCTTGCGGGTCCCAGTCATTTACCTTAACCACTACGCTACAGGCTGCCCCATTATGCTAAAGGTATCTGTACACACACACAAATACATATGATTTTTTATTTATATTATTTATAATTGGACAACTTACTATTCCACAACATCTGAAATTACTTTTTTTTAAATTCTGTATATACAATGAATTAATGGCCACCTCAATATTTCATATTAGTGACAACATTGTCTTGTGTTACTCTTGATATGAATCTAATATGCTGGTGCACTTTCAAGCGTGTTGTGACAATTGTTTGTGAAATGCTGTATGCTGGGATAGGCTCCAGCCCCCCTGCGACCCTGTTCAGGATAAGCGGGTTAAGATAATGGATGGATGGATGGATGGAGACAGTCAGACTCAGCTACACTTACCAGAAACCATTCCGGCTAGTGCTGGGGAGGAATAGCCTTGCCCTGCAGGGGGCACGTGTGGGGGGTAGCCAGGGAGGGTGGTGCCCACGTCGCGACCTGAGGGCAGAGCACAACAAGTGTGTTATTTTATCTCAGGGGACCCAGTTACAGAAAACTAATACTGAATCATTTCACTTATCATCACAAATCTGGGTGATACCTGTTGTGTTTACACTGGCTATATGCATATACAGTACATGCCCCCCTCACTAGACATTTTACAGTAGGTTTAGTTTCAGGCTGACTAATGTCTTTACAGCAATAGTCATTTTTTACTTTTTTCCTTATGATAAATTAGGAAAAAGAAAAATAATTATAGCCAATAAACCCTTATAAATCACTCAACAGAAAATGTACGTGTATAAAATACTGTATAAAATGTTGCCCCAATCTCCCCCACTCCCAAACACACCATTTACAGTTTTAATAAAATTCTCATAAACATCTGCAAACTGAACCGTATTGTGCGTAAAAACGGAATTGGCAGTGGAACATCGTTGCTGCACGGTCTGTGGTGAGCCAGGTGAACCCAGGTGCCTTACCTGTGGCCCCAGGGAAGCTGTGTGAGACCAGGTCTGAACCACTGCCCCGTGACAAATCACGCTTCGCCTCATGCAATCCTGGAGTCAGTGCGGGTGAGGAGTATCCATTAGCCTGCCAACAAAGTGCATGCTCAATCACTGAATGTCAAGCAAATTCTCCATAAAATTCCACCTCGACTGGACATTCTACTGGATGTAAATCAACTACGGTGTGAATTATGTTTGTGTCTTCTTTAATTTAACAAATTTTGGCTATCATAAAACTCGCTGAGCAGTGTTTGTGAAGATAATGAGCTCTTTCATTTAACTGTGGATGACAGTTTATTGAATCTGGGCCTATATGTTTTGAATGGTGACCTGGTCTGTAAGAAAGTGCTGTGATTGCAGAAGCTCAAAGCGGGCTTTGAGTCTTTCTCAGAAAGGCAAGGTGGCGGAGTTTCCATCGATGCAGTCAGAAACGTGTCCCAGGCATGTAGGCAGAGCTTTGTGAGGGGGGAAACAAACCTACATCTGCCATTGTTCTCAATAGGGAACCATCACAGATCATTGCATTTTTAGTATTTTAACAAATAATGAAGTCAGAAAATTGCATTCAACTGGTATATAGTAGTTACATCAATCGTTAACCGTTTCTGAATGATTGACCATGATAAACATTTAAATATAGTATTTTGGACTGTTGTAGATTTGGCTTCAAAAATTATATTTACATAAAATTTTTCATTTTCAAAGCAATCCTTTGAGAAACAATGGACTGAACAGCAACTCTTTTCATTGAAGAAACTGAAAGAACATGCACAAATGTATATGTGCGTTTAGTGTATATTTTTTGGTGAATACATTAGTTTTATAATTACTTCTGTTGTCTGGCAGATATGTGGAAGTTAGAGTTGTGGAAGTTGTGTCCTGGCAGTTTGGCTGAGATGTACAGTGGACATATTACCTTTATCATGCAGATAAGGGTGTGTGTGTGTTTAGGGGGGGTTCTGGATGCTCAGATGCCAAGCATAAGTGTGGGAGGGCTAAAGCCACTGAGTTCTGCATTTTTTAACTAGATTGTTTTACAGCCCTCTTCAGACACCAGGCCCATCATTTCATGGGTTCACAAACAGAGCCTTCATTAAAAAGGATAGGGGTGGGATTAATATCACAATAAATCAGAACAGATTTCCCAGGATATGCTGGGGACCACTTTCTCCCACTTGCCTAAAGCCTTCCTTTTCTGGTTTTTTGTTTTAACTTGTTGTGACTGAAAGTAATTTCCAGTGGGTTTTGGGATAAGTCCTCAAGTAGAAATTAGTTTTGTAATCTGCAGTGATCTGAGAGCTCAAACAAAAAAAAAAATCAAACTTGTTCTTTATTGGCCAGACTTAAAGCGTAAAGGGAAAATTTACTATCTTGTTGTTTAATTGTCTCATGGATGTAATACAAAGTTCTACATTCTGCATAGGTCTTTATAATTTGTACTTTTTTGTATTTTAGTCTTTTGTTTCTTTTGTACAGAGAGATCATGGTGTCTGTGGAATAAACAACAAAGTCAAAGTTGTGCTTCAATATTTTTAAATGTCCACTGTAACAGACTGACAGGCAGCATCTGAATTTTAATTGTCACTTTATACTATTTTGCATTAGCGGCTTGTCATTAACCACCATTACCATCACTTTAAGTTACATTAAACAAACGATGTTGTTTTCGAATGTAGGGAAAGGCCTACCGCCATTTCTTAAGCAATGTTTGAAAAACCTCAATGCATATTCCGTTAATTGATGTCATATGATTTGTCATATTCACCCTTCATTTGTATACGTTTTGTCTGGAATCAACAAATGCAAACATTCACTCTGGCTGTAAAAAGATTCTAATTTATTGGTTAAAACTTCAATATTACAACCTTGCATACAGTTTCACTCACCACCGTTTAACTACGCGTACACCTCTTGGTTCAGTTGGGAAACCGTGCGGCCGTACCACTACGTGGAAGTAGGGGTGTTTCGCAGGCTACCGTTGGACTAGACCACATAGACAGGGGTGTTTTAATGTTCATGACAAATTTTATCAACACTTGAGTGGTTTGGGTGAAAGAAAGTGTTGAATCTGTTTGTTTGTTTTGGGTTGGCTTATTTGGCTCATTAATTGCTATTATTATTACTAATTATTTCGTTTATTGAATAGTGGTAGTGTCGGTGTTACCCAGTAGGTGGGGCTACAGCTTGTCTTTGGCTGTATTAGGCCCCATGGCCTCAGTATGGAGAGGAGTGTTGAGAGAGAAGGTCTGTCTAGGGTCATTGGACATGCCTATTTACTTATGCCTATTTATTTTGGGGGGTTTTTTGTACAGTTTATGTTTTGCTTATTTTTGATGTGTCCTGATTTTTCTGTCACTTCTTAAGAAAAATAAAAAAAATAAAAGAACACTGGCCTCGTCTGTTGACTCTGCCGCTGGCTATCCTGTCATATCCATATTAAAAATGCATATCCATATGTAAAAACTTTATGTAACAGAATTCATTTACAGTAGAATCACAGAAAAATACAATATTGTACCATTTTTGTCCATCAAATTCAAGTCAAATCAGTAATTTATGGCATTTAAAAAATATATATTTAGCAGCTGGTGTCTACTCAGAAACCCATGAAAAATACTTTAATGTCTTTTTTTAATGTATATGCAAAGTTTAAATAAAAACCTTCAGGCATGAGTAAAACGAATAAATAAACAATATTGATGTAACCTATGCTTGTAATTCTTAATTTACACTTCAAAGCCAGGATGATACAGTATATGCCCATTAAGTGTCGTTTAGGCTCATCACGGCTCGTTAAGGCTCGTTATGACTCGTTAAGGCTCGTTAAGGCTCGTTAAGGCTCGTTAAGGCTCGTTAAAGCATCACTGACCTGCTCTGGCTTCACGCGCTCGGCCGTGGGGAAGGCGTCGGGGAAAGTCGGCCGCTGGAAGACCCGGTCCAGAGCCTCCAGCTGCTGCTGTGTGAAGGCGTCGGCGCGGAGGTGTTTCCGTAAGCTCGCCACACTGGCCCGAGAGCCGCTGTTTGGACCGGAACCAGCCGAGCCATCTACAGGGAGACACAGCCACATCCCACATCTTCACATCCGCTGCCCTCCGCCCATTTACACAGGCTGGGCTGTAAAATAACGTGTGTGTGAGACTCCACCAGGACATACCACCAGGCAGAGCAGGGGTCTTCGTGCTGGGGAGGAGGTGTGTTAGTGCTGGAGAGGAGGTGTGTTAGCAATAGAGAGGAGGTGTGTTAGTGATGGAGAGGAGGTGTTTTAGCAATAGAGCGGAGGTGTGTTAGTGCTGGGGAGGTGCATTGGTGCTGAGGAGGAGGTGTGTTAGTGTTGGAGAGGAGGTGTTTTAGCAATAGAGAGCAGGTGTGTTAGTGCTGAGGAGGAGGTGTGTTAGTGATGGAGAGGAGGTGTTTTAGCAATAGAGCGGAGGTGTGTTCGTGCTGAGGAGGAGGTGCGTTAGTGATGGAGAGGAGGTGTGTTAGTGCTGAAGAGGAGGTGTGTTAGTGCTGGGGAGGAGGTGTGTTAGTGCTGAAGAGGAGGTGTGTTAGTGCTGAAGAGGAGGTGCGTTAGTGCTGGGGAGGAGGTGTGTTAGTGATGGAGAGGAGGTGTGTTAGTGCTGAAGAGGAGGTGCGTTAGTGCTGAGGAGGAGGTGCGTTAGTGCTGTGGAGGAGGTGTGTTAGTGATGGAGAGGAGGTGTGTTAGTGCTGAAGAGGAGGTGCGTTAGTGCTGAGGAGGAGGTGCGTTAGTGCTGAGAAGGAGGTGCGTTAGTGCTGAGGAGGAGGTGCGTTAGTGCTGGGGAGGAGGTGTGTTAGCAATGGAGCGGAGGTGTGTTAGTGCTGGGGAGGAGGTGTGTTAGCAATGGAGCGAAGGTGTGTTAGCAATAGACAGGAGGTGTGTTAGTGTTGGAGAAGAGGTGCGTTAGTGCTGGGGAGGTGTGTTAGTGCTGAGGAGGAGGTGCCTTAGTGCTGGGGAGGAGGTGTGTTAGTGCTGAGGAGGTGCGTTAGTCCTGGGGAGGAGGTGTGTTAGTGATGGAGAGGAGGTGTGTTAGTGCTGGGGAGGTGTGTTAGTGCTGAAGAGGAGGTGTGTTAGTGCTGGGGAGGTCTGTTAGTGCTGGGGAGGAAGTGTGTTAGTGCTGGGGAGGAGGTGCGTTAGTGCTGGAGAGGAGGTGTGTTAGTGCTGAGGAGGAGGTGTGTTAGTGCTGGGGAGGAGGTGTGTTAGTGTTGGAGAGGAGGTGTGTTAGTGCTGAGGAGGAGGTGTGTTAGTGTTGGAGAGGAGGATTGTTAGTGTTGGAGAGGTGTGTTAGTGCTGGGGAGGAGGTGTGTTAGTGCTGGAGAGGAGGTGCGTTAGTACTGAGGAGGAGGTGCATTAATGCTGAGGAGGTGCGTTAGTGCTGGGGAGGTGCATTAGTGCTGAGGAGGAGGTGTGTTAGTGCTGGGGAGGTGTGTTAGTGCTGTGGAGGAGGTGTGTTATGGGAGGAGGAGGTGTGTTAGTGCTGAAGAGGAGGTGTGTTAGTGCTGAGGAGGAGGTGCATTAATGCTGAGGAGGTGCGTTAGTGCTGGGGAGGTGCATTAGTGCTGAGGAGGAGGTGTGTTAGTGCTGGGGAGGTGTGTTAGTGCTGAAGAGGAGGTGCCTTAGTGCTGGGGAGGAGGTGCGTTATGGGAGGAGGAGGTGTGTTAGTGCTGAGGAGGAGGTGTGTTAGTTCTGGGGACGTGCGTTAGTGCTGTGGAGGAGGTGTGTTAGTGCTGGGGAGGAGGTGCGTTAGGGGAGGAGAGGAGGTGTGTTAGTGCTGAAGAGGAGGTGCGTTAGGGGAGGAGGTGCATTAGTGCTGTGGATGAGGTGTGCAGTAGAGAGGAGGTGCGTTAGTGCTGAGGAGGAGGTGCGTTAGTGCTGAGGAGGAGGTGTGTTCGTGCTGGGGAGGAGGTGTGCAGCAGAGAGGAGGTGCGTTAGTGCTGGGGAGGAGGTGCATTAGGGCTGGGGAGGAGGTGCGTTAGTGCTGGGGAGGAGGTGCATTAGTGCTGGGGAGGAGGTGCGTTAGTGCTGAGGAGGAGGTGCGTTAGTGATGGAGAGAAGGTGCGTTAGTGCTGAGGAGGAGGTGCGTTAGTGCTGAGGAGGAGGTGTGTTAGTGCTGGGGAGGAGGTGTGTTAGTGCTGAGGAGGAGGTGTGTTAGTGCTGGGGAGAAGGTGCGTTAGTGCTGAGGAGGAGGTGTGTTAGTGCTGGGGAGGAGGTGTGCAGTAGAGAGGAGGTGCGTTAGTGCTGGGGAGGAGGTGTGCAGTAGAGAGGAGGTGCATTAGTGCTGGGGAGGAGGTGCGTTAGTGCTGAGGAGGAGGTGCGTTAGTCCTGGGGAGGAGGTGTGTTAGTGATGGAGAGGAGGTGCGTTAGTGCTGAGGAGGAGGTGTGTTAGTGCTGAGGAGGAGGTGTGTTAGTGCTGGGGAGGAGGTGTGTTAGTGCTGGGGAGGAGGTGCGTTAGTGGAGGAGGTGCGTTACTGAAATGGCTGAAAGTACAAAGCAGCAGAACTGCTGCCCCTGCCATCTCACCCTCACGCTCTGCTGTTTAAAACACTAACTGCACTACTGAGCTCAAACTTGAGGCTCAAACTTGAGGCTCAACTTCAGTCAGAACTTCCACTCAATAAATGATTACCTTCTCCTGTACTTTCTACCCAATTAATTTCTGCAGAACTATGACTGCAGTCATTAATCTCAGGTAATGCTGTTGATGTAATGCATACTGTATATTCTTGCTTACACCCGATACCAGCCATTCTCCCTCCCACTCACTCATACCAGCTCAAAGTGTCATGACCTCAGCCTTTCCCAAAGTTATTTACTACAGTCAGCCTCCACTTCCTCTCTGAAATACACATCCCAGTTCAGCCCAAAGTCTCTGAAACACA
>NC_083777.1:6295000-6315000 GCF_963514075.1 Conger conger
TTCCACAGCAGAGGAATTCAGCACCATGGACAGCGCCTGTACAACTTCAGCACCACTGCTCCGGCTCAAGCCAGGACAGCTACACAAGGGGCAATTACTGAACCCATCCATCCATTACCTAACCCGCTTATTCCTGCTCAGGGTCACGGCGGGGGTGCTGGAGCCGATCCCAGCATGCATCGGGAGAAAGGCAGGGCTACACCCTGGACAAGGTGCTAATCTGTCGCATCAAACAGCCAATCAGCTGAAAGCCAGAGGAACAGTTGAAAGCCCACTCAGATAACTGGCAAACTCACTGCACAGCAAATCCTGAAAGGCCTGTGGGCAAGCCAGGACTCCAGGAAACTTCTCATCTCACCTCCCTGCCTGTGGGTCAGCCCCAGTTATTTCCTTTTGTTATTGAATGAAAATTTAATTACAGACATTTTTCCCACTTGCCTCCATAAGGCTTGTATTGTCAGTTGCCAGATTTTGGTGAGCTAGCTGGTGTGAGATGTATTCTGTTTGCGGGTATAGTTCTCAGTATAATA
Source organism: Conger conger (assembly GCF_963514075.1). NCBI lineage: Eukaryota > Metazoa > Chordata > Actinopteri > Anguilliformes > Congridae > Conger > Conger conger. The sequence goes on from NC_083777.1 coordinate 6,295,531, forward strand.
CCCTGCTCACGTAGTTGCTACTTACATTTTCTGTTCAATTTATGGCTATGACCAGTACTTCACAACAAGAAGCACATTGTGGAAGGTTTAAACAACAAAGTTCAGAGCAGTAAGGATTTAATTCAAAGCAGAGGTGCTTTGTCTGCTTTCCACGGTTCAGGGATTGCCATAAAGACAATGTACATCAGCACCTCCAATCAATGCAGGGACCGCAAGTCCTCCCCAGAAAACGCAGCTCAATATTTTATTAGCATTTTGAACTTATCTTTATAACAATTACTTGAGTCGCATGACCCACATAAATGTAACGACTTTATTTTGAATCGGCGTTCTTTATATTGAATAAGCTGTTTGGGAGTGGATCTTATTATTGATCTCACTTTTGAGGAGCCCAGTAGGTTGTGGAGAACTGTATGCACCCCTTGTAGCCGATTGTGTAACCTACATACATTTTATCTGGTAGTAGTCCTGTACTGAAATGAAAGAGACTTGCATCCCTCAAAAACTATTTTTGCTCAGGTATTACACCATTGTGATCTGCCACCACATTTGGTTACGTTGATCGGTTTTCGCCGAATTGGATGTGATTGTGGTTCTCGCTGCCGTATCTTATGGGCTACTTTAAAGGTTTTTAAATTACATTTAGCCCGATCAATTTTCATCGGGTAGTTCCTGAGGCTATGTATTTAAAGGCGATAGAAGTGACAGCCTACTTGTGAAATGTTGCCTATACCAAAACAGTAGCCTACAATACATAGGCTATATACGAGCGCTTCACTTTGGTAAAAAAGGTGCTCTACTGAGCTTTCCAAATGAAAAGCAACACGCATCTAAGTCCAATAAGTCACGTAAAGCCTATCGCCGGCTTCGCGGGACTACTTATTTTCCAATACAATGCTAAATTATGCCTACGTAACCCTAAACCACTGTGGTGTGGGCCTACATGCGTATTAACGCGCGAATGGTATAATTGACAGTATTTACCTATTAATGGATGAAACACTCGGGACAGTGTCATTGTCGCAGACGCCTTCTGTCAGGAGCCTGTCTCTTATCTCCCACGCAAACATGGTGGGATTCTGTCGCTTGTAGTCTGCGATTTTATCCACCACTTTTGGAGTCGCAACCTTTGGTTTGGATCCCCCAATAACTCCTGGCTTAATACTGCCGGTCTCGTAGTATCTGTGAAAACAAAATCAATGAACATAATCCGGAATTAAGTGCTAGGCTTTAGCCTACTATGGTACTGGCATTCTCATTTTAATGACACCAACCAAAGGGGCCGATTCAAGTAATTAAACTTCATAATATGTACACATTTTATTCGATATTCAATTTAGAGAAATTATTGATCCATTATTTCCAAAAATTTAAACAAATAATAAATATGAATGAAGGTGTGAATCTGAGGTGGAAAATCCAGGTTCAGAAAGCTGCTGGAAAGTCATCCCCATTGTTTTGCCCCAATCGCCTGATTTGGTGATTAGCACAATTCAGGAACAAGAAGGTAGTTTAAACTAATTGTTTCACGAGTGGAAAAACAAATGGCAGAACTTTTACTTTCTGACCCCTGGACTTTTCACAACTGGTGCGAAGTAATGTAATCGTCAAGTAAATTCATTTCCTCATTTTAAAGAAATATCGGACTTTGGATAAACGCGACCCATTTGTGGCTGTTTATTGTTCGACCATGCCAAGTTCCGGAAAACCCAGACATTTATCCAAAATACATTTATTTCTGTGGGCCGATTCGATTCAGGATTTTGTGCCAATCTCTGCTCTTAATTATTTCATTAGCTGAATCATACCATGATCTGACATTTGTATAAGTATCTACACGCCCAGACGGCATCCTGTAGATTTTACTGTACTCTTGCAGGCCTACAGGAGTGAACCATATCGGTCAGAAAACTACGACTAAAGTAATTGCGGTTGGAACAAAAAACAGCACGCAGTTAAGAAATATCCTAAAGTATCATTTATGAGGGAATCTAAACAGGCTTTTCATCAAAAAAATATTATGAAATAGTCATATAGGCCTATTCTTATTTACAACTGTCCTTTTTAAAGACAAAACGTCCTTCACTAGCCTATATTCCGTTGGGAGTATGTATATGTTGGGAGGAGTAACATGTTCAGTTGTAATAAAACGAACTTAATGGTTAAGGCATATGTTTACAAATGTCACCCCATTACTGCCAGAAACCGAATGAAATTGAGTGCACAAAATAATTCGCTTTACATTATTTTGTGTGATTCTTAAATTCTTACCTCCCGAGTATTTTGCTGACGCAGCCATGGCTGACCCTTAGCTGCCTCGAGATGTCACAGGGTCGAACTCCCTGGTGCGCGAGCTCCACAATCCTTTGCCTCACCACGTCAGGTAGGGGTCTGCCGTTCACAAACACCCCACCGAGCTGGTTCACACCCCCATGCCCTACATGGGAGACGACAAAATATAAAACAAAACCATAAAGTTGCATACATATAACGGATATGCAGCCTTTCACAACAACTAGCACTCATACGAACATGCAGACGGCTACAGTACAGATGTAATTACAATTACAATCCCATGCATACGTCCATAGGTCCAGACGCACACACAGACACTTCCGTGTGCTCATTCATGAAAGCACGGGCCTACAAATGTTGTAAGACTCACGGTGCTATTTCGAAAAAATGATAAATGTGGGGTCCTAAAGTCTGAGACCACTAGTGAAAAATACAAATTATATTATCAGCATAACAATTTCAGTGAAAAGTTGAATCATTGAAAAACATGAATTCCAGAATTTCTTAGTATTTGGTATGTCCCCATTTTGCTTTATTGGCAATGGGCACTCGAGCTAGCATGGATTCGTGCAAAACCTGATGATCCATGTTATCCCAGCATTATTTGACAATGTTCCAAAGAGCGTGTGTGCTGTTACTGAATGCTTGACTTTTGTCAGTCTTCAAGTGCCCCCATGAAGGCTTAATGGGGTTGAGGTCAGGTGATTGTGGACAGTGCAGCACTCCTTGCGCTTCTTTGGTCTTCGATTCGTTTTTCAAATCTTTAATTTGTTTTATTTATTTCAAAATTCTAAAACGTTCTATTTATTTCCAGGATCACATGCAATAAAATTCCGTATTTTAAATGTGGTCTCAGACTTTTGGACCCCATGATTTAAAATACGATTGTGGAAATAACATATAGCCTATTTAATGGAAATTTAAGTTTTGTCGAATTGTGTTTAATGACTTTTAACTGAAAGCCACAGTAGCAAAACAAATCATTGTATCAATTTCACTATTTGTCAATCCATGTCACGCGAATTATGTAAGATTATAGATTAATGAAGGCAGACATTTTATCAATTTTTACACATGTCCTTCTCATACGACAGTTCCAATGATACGATAAACACCTCATTAACTTGGACTATTTAATCCAATGAACGAACTCACTTTTCGATCGTATTTGGCGTATCGCAATCCTACCCCAAACTTAATGTCAAACTGAACAAAAGGGGATCGCAGACGCGTGCTACCGCTCTAATTTATCTCATTGAACTTCTCATTCATTTTCACAGTAACAGCCAAGTTTCATTTTATCTTTCTATAGGCCTAGACCTTCGTTCCAGTTTAACAAATGTCGCAGGTATTAAGTTACCGTTTAACTTTTTTAATTTTCCTTGCACAATTATTGTAAATAATTTAAAAGAGCTTTGATAACTCGTATTACAAGTTTATAAAAGGGCACTGCAAATGATTAGTTATTAAATATTTAGATTCAATGTGCATCTTCATGAAAAGGTTAATGTCAAGTATATAGCCTTGTGAGTCATTAGGCTAATGATTATTTTAATAACTATGCTAATAATTGTGCCATCGGAATTATTGTATATCATTCCACCATATAGACAACAATAGCTGTGCCCCTGTAACTATTGACTTCTAGGAGGCTTTTTCTTCCAAGTGTAAGAGATGGATATGCATAGTACATCTTAAAGGTATGCTAGTTCTTAGCATGCAGCGTTTACATTCTAATTTTCTATTTTCCATTAACGGCCACCCAACCATCAGCAATTCCCCTCTCCGTGTCTTTATTCGTCAGAAGATTTCGACTTTTAATAATGCGTGTCCTGTCACATGTCTGGCTACGATAAAGCCTGCCTATAACAAATTATGAATATCCGCGCGCTTTAGAATGACCACATAGCCTACTGGCGAGACAAGCAATGCTTGAGTAGGAATTAAACATTATTATTTAACTGACATCTTCAACAACCTGTCATTCATTAGCAGCAAACATATATCACATCTACTTTTCATATCCACTCATAACAATCTAATATACAAATATATATGCTGGAGTTGAGATTAAACTGATTGTGTACTTACGATGCGCAGCCGAAAATGAGTCTACTTTGCAATGAATGTCCATTGGAAAAAAAAGAGAAAAGAGAAAACAAAGAAGTAGGCTAATCGAATGAAATGTAAATAAACCAAAATTAATGCGTGGCTTAAAAAATATGGTTGGCTTCGCAAACCAGTTGATCGGAAAGCAACTTATTAAAAAGACAATGTTGTTCTCCTGTTTTATATGTCCGTAAAAGGAAGGCAGGCTTGACGGTAACGAACATGACTTCTGAAATGTGTAGGTACTGCAACGTCATTTGCAAAGCCAACGTGGATGACTATAGCAGCAAGACACGAAGAGAAGACGACCGTGTGCACCCAACGGGTGTTCTTCTTTCCATTACTGGACCGAAGTTAAAAATCCCCAATGACTCTTCTGAGCTGGTGGGTATCGGGTGAGATCCCAGATGTACACAAATATGACGGGGGAAACAGGACACACCGAGTCTCACCGACCCCTCTTCTTCAAGAACTAGACACGTGCTTGAGGAGTTGAACAGAAATGCCTCGCACACTGATCGTTGACTTGTCTGACAATGGTAATCGATTCCAACACTTTGTGATTCGCCAACGCACAAGACCTGAGCACAAATGAGAGGTCTCCTCATCTGTCACTAAAACTGGGGGGGGGGGGGGGGGGCGTGTGTAGAGTTTTGGGAAATAAGTAGAGAGGCTAGGCTATATGTATTAGAGTCGAACGTAAGACGACACCCACAGTGGTTTAATTTATTCTTGTTTGTACATATATGTTATTATAATGCGGAGATAGAAAGCTGGCGTGCAAGTATTCTTATATACTGTTGTAGATTCCCCGGTAGATGGCGTTCTTTTCCATTTCATTTTGTACTTTCAGTCAGAAACATTATTTGAGTGGTGCTAAGACTGTGGGCATTAGTAGGGGCCAATGATTATAACATTAGCAAACAGACACCGGGAAAAGATCATATATTGCACATCCAAACTGAAAAAAACTAAACAGATAATCAACGAAATCCTTTTCTTATTGTTCCACTTTGTTGATTAAATCATGAAGAAATGACCGCAATGACAAATGCGTCTTTCAAAAATGGAAACAGAACATAAACTCAAGTTACCACCAAGACCTATGTCTTCTAGTACTTATATGATTAAATACATTTAAATAAGCCTATATTTATATGTATATAGTAAGCCTCCTTAAGCAGACCATTCAGTATTTTCTATGTTTTTTTATATGTCATATGTCAGGCTTCCAATAACCTATTACTTTTATTATTATTATTATTATTATTATTATTATTATTATTATTAGTAGTAGTAGTAGTAGTATTATGCCAACATGCCGTTGGTTTAGCAGTTCATATATAGGCAATGTTACCATTTTGCTGACTTCTCACATTTGGTTTTCGTTTGAATTTATATCCCGTAGTACAGGCTACAGTTTGGTACTGTCCAGTCCGATTTCCATAGCGTCACGCGTCCAATTAGACAGCACAGATAACGTACTTTGCGTTTGTTTTTTTATTTTTTTTATTTTTTTATTTCAGAAGGGATACGCGTCCTGTGATTTGCCTTCTGGTCAGGCTAGGGGTGGTTTTTGTTACCGTTTTGGGGGGCAGCGTCTGGTACAATATGTAGCACCATAGGCTGTAATTTCACACACCACTACACATTTCCCTCTCACACCCCCTGAATCCAACCCTCTTCCCTTCTGCATCGGTAACGGAGATTCCCCAAAGTAAAAGCATAATAATAAGATTTGTAGTTGTCATGAACACAAAACAATGACATTAAGCTGCGTGGCGTTTTCAAGTGTACTTGTATCTATTTTATTTGCAAACACAGGTCGAGGTTTATGTAAACACACCTTAATAATATCAGATAGGTACTAATGATACCAAATACCTAATAACAATACTACTACTACTACTACTACTACTAAAATAGAGAGAGAGAGAGAGAGAGAGAGAGAGAAACGGTGTAATTATTAATGATAATTATCATTATTGCTTTTTTGCTGACACTTCAGCCATGTTTTTGGTGGATTAAGAATTTAAAGGGCAAAATGTCATCACGAATTATGGAATGAAAACAACAGAGAAGCAGGAATACTCGCAAAGACCTTGTCACACTGGTCAGTAACAAGCTTCATTTGAAAATAATACGTGGGTCCATGTTCCTGCAGTCTTCACCTTCCCTGTTCACTTCACAATTTCTGCGTCCTGTTCATATCCCCCCAAATAATAGCCTTTCAACGAAGCCTATACCCTACTGTGAAAATGTTGTGAGGTTATAATACGCATTTGCTGTGTTTGTACTGATCTTAGTCTCGTACCAGCACAGTTCTATTCATAAATACAGTGTCCCCCCCCCCAGTGATAGCCAGTAAAGACCACCGACTAAATGATAACACGGTGATAATATCGTCATGGTGATCTGTTCATATCTGTTTGTTGAAATGTGTGATAGCATTTTTATTTTTATTTTATAAAAACGTTTCAATAAGTAGTGCACTCTGTTTAAGGAAAACACGACCCTTAACCGATGCCAACACACTGTGCACGCTCAAATTTCGCGGGATTTCTTGTGTTCTGATCGTAAAGCCATATTTCCACACGAATAGTCAGGTCATATGTCAACTGGAAATAACGCAAAACTGGGAGATTTATCATTTCGAATTGATCCATTCTTATCTCTATTTAAACTGTAGCTCTGTTAATCAATGCAGTCCAATACATTTAATACATTGTTGGATTCCGCATGGAACAATTGGACAATACAATAATTTACATTCTGTAATTTACAAAAAGAAATGTAGCCTATAGGCTAATATAAGAATAACGTCAGAACCGAAGCTTTTGATCTGAATAAAATACAACAATAACAAAGAACAATTAACTTGGCCCTTAGACCATCTATTCATATAAGACAGGGAACAGATGGACCATGCAGTCCGAGACACCGTCACAGATTGATTTTATACTTGGTTTTAATTCTGCCATAATTAATTAGATCATTAAACTTATTTTTATTGATATTCCCATGTAAACCAAAAATCGGAACGCAAATTAGGCGATGTGTGTTTTTCTCGGTTTGCAGGGCTTACAAGTGTAGCATCCATGCTCATATTATAAACAACAATGGCAAAAGACAACAAAAGATTCCCTTTATAACAATAATAATAATAATAATAATAATAATAATAATAATAATAGTAATAATAATAATTTAATTAAATTAATAAAAAGCTATAGTTATTAAAGGTAGCCTATGGCCAACGGGAAATATCCTAGCGTTAAATTATCACAAACATGCTGTAATTTATTCACACGGGCTTTAGTAATAAAGGCAATATAATGCTCTGATGCTGTTTTCTTTTCATAAACAGAAACAGTTCGTACAAATAGTATGCGATTTTAAACGGCAAATCAATAGGAATATAAAGAGGAAACGCGTTTTAATATGGGATTCAACAATATGCTTTATAAAGTACGGTCATTTGAATCAATGGCACCTCACCTGATAATCTACATTGATTAGTAGCCTGACAATCTGCGATTACATTCTCCACTGTAGTAATTATATGTGGGTACCCATTATAGAATTGCAGCGCAGATGTGTAAATAGCCTGCAGTAAAAGAAAGCACCTTCACTTGTAAATACATGTCGGTAAATAACTCCGCTTCGGTCCCATTCGCGTTCACAGTTAAACACGGACATTCACAGCAATCGAGCAAAATAAAATACAGGATTTCGCAGGAGCTACGCGTGTATATGACGCAAAGCCTTTTAAAAAAATAAATCCGTGATCTTACCCCAGGAAAGACACACGCTTCTTTCAACTGCACATGAACCCAGGCGCTGAGGAGCGGAGAGGGACAGGAATGAGAAATTCTAAACAGAATGCTTACCTGCACCTGATCCACCAGCGCTCTCAGCCATAGCTTCCCCTTGTGTAATGGGCCGTTTCTTCGATGCAGCCCAGTAGATCTGTCCGGCCTCCCACACTCCCTCGCAGGCTGGGCGCTTTACCTTCTCTCGCTGGCTGTCAGAATCGATGAACGGTGAAGGAGACAACTAAGAGAGAAGCTCTTAATGTATAAAATGTAGCTATAAAAAGAAACGGGGAATCAAAGTAGGAGACGTTAAATAGAAAATTCCAGGTGATGTAGCCTACAATATTAACATCATAATAATCCAAACAAAAATGTGAAAATTAGCTATGACTTGTTTGACGGAGATTAATGAATAGACTACGTGTTAAGAACTATCCAGTATCTTTTTTCATTCATTGTCAAGGAGGCTCAGGCTATTGTGCATGCATACAATGACCGTGCAATAGCCATCCACCGCCATAACCGAAGTGTTTTTTTCTGCCCTAAACGATTTATCCACAGCAGTTATCTTCCTCACTAACTTCCTTGAAGTTTCAGCCAAAAAGTTCAATGAAAGGTCAGGCATTGCAATGTGATAGAGAAGGGGGTTGCCTATTGGCTGAACTCCGCAATTAACCTACCGTCGATCGTAGGAGGATCTATTTAATTGAAAGCAGATCATATTTTAATAACCACCGATGACTGATTTACTGATATGACTATTTAATATTGTATAATCTCTGTAACGAGAAAACCGAAGGGAATGCTATACAATTTTCTCAAATTATTGTTTCAGTAGAACAATGGTAAGTAAGATGATCCATTTTAATTTCAAAATTTTGTTATTGAAAAGTTTTATTTTCTTTATTTTCCGGTTACGTAGGCCTTTCAAATAATATATATATATATGTTTTGGCAAATGCAATTGTTATAATTGAATATGATCTTAAGGGGAATTTCATACGGAGTACACTACCTGGCTGAAGTTTAAGAGACCACGGCATACACGTTCTTGCAATTAATGGAGAGTACGCTAGGCTATGTTTTTTATTCCCCGGATTACGCACTGGATGTATAAAGTGTATAAATCTATTAGCCCTCGAAAATACGATTTTTGTAGATCCTGCTGAAACAGTTTTATGCGTAACATTCACGTTGCTTTGAAAACTCCACAAGTCATGACATTTCTCATTACACCATGTATATTAAGGGGTTCTTTGAAAAGATAGAACTAACCTATTTGATTTAAATGTAATTATAGAGCACTAATTTCAGTTAAATTTCAGTTAAAACATCTATATTATGTATATTATTGTACAGTAGTTTGCGTGGTCAGGTAAACCATGCTATCTCGGTCTTGTGATTATTGGAATATTTAATTACTCTTCTGTTTTATCATTTAAAAAAATGTATTCACATGCACCATTAAACTATATGGAAACGTTTCCACCAACACCTGTCATTAGTTTGTTGATAATTTGTAAAAGATATTATGTGATGTGCTGGTTTGTGGGTCTTCAGTAACACAAGTTGAATCATAATGAAGTCAAATCATCCACTGACCCTTAAACTGGGAATTCATTGTATTAAATGACTGCATAGCCATGAACATGACTGTCCTGACGCATATTCTACAGCTAATACTGCTGCAGACAAAGTGATAGTTGTGCACTGACTACACGTCTTTCTTAAACGTATGATCAGATATTAGAGAATTTGGCGTAGCATACATTCAGACATGATGCAACAGCATAATGCAATATTGTAAAACAACATTTAAAATTCCCCAGAGCCCTGAAAGCCCTGGGGGTTTTTTTGTGCTGTGTGGGGACAGCAGAGAGTTGTTACATGAAAACAGTACATGCGTGTTACTAAACTGTACATTTTATTTGATCCTCAGTGTGTGTACATTTGCGTGTGTGTCAGCTCCCTGTGCAGATAACAAGCCGCAGATAACAGCAAAATCTCTGTTGTGCTTTTCAGAGCTTCTAGTCTGAAACAGAAGAATGTGATTAATACCCCACATTTCATTAAGTATTATAGAAAAATATTTTATTTTTGTTTAAAAGCATTTCTCTGGTAGTGGACCCGTAGCAGCGAATATCATTCCTCTGCTGTCATCAGCTTTGCGTATATAAAGCAGGAGAGGGTTTAATTACCGAATGATGAGTGTCATACAGTGGCATAAAGGATCAGGGAGACAGAGAGACACAGAGTGGCAGTGGGAGGCAGGAAATGGAGGCTGGTAGATAAGGTAATAAATCTGTCATTTACTGGTGTTTTGCTGGTGTTTGCAGGGTGCTTGTAGATTAAAGATGAAACAGGTCAGGCGGATGGGAGAGGAGAGAGGGGAGATGAGTATTCACATGCATATCAGAGAGCGTAATCTCACACATACAGTATTACTGCACCCTAATGGATGAATAGCTTGCCAATCAAAGGAGGAGGGAGGGGCAGGTAAATGGCCAGTGTCGGCCCTTGCTTTTGAAGGGCCCTAGGCAGGATTTCATTAGCCAATCAGGAGCCAGATTTGCCCTCACAGAGTTCAACATTTTTAAATACCCTTATCCACAGTATTGATATTCCACAAATTGCTCTTGCAAACATATAATTTAAAGCAGACCAGTTCATTAAACGTGTAACCTATAGGTATACTTACTGTAATGTAACACTGATGCTATCGTGAATACGTAAAATGGTGTTTGATTTGAACATGCCATTTAAAATATTGTGGATTCATTTTTTCATTCATCAGTATACGTACTGTATATTCAACAAACCCCATTTCAGTGAAAATAGATTTTTTTTTTGGTTTGAAAGGAAGCATGTACAAAGTGTGCAGCCCCCCTACAATGGGTATTATCCAACACAGTGTCATGGGAGACTGTTCTACAGCAGCACTGTGTACTGTTTCAAGCTGGAATTTCCTTATAAAAAATTCTGGGATTTCCCCCAATTCTACTGGGATTTCATTTCAGCTGAAAGCTACCATCTCACCCCCACCCACACATTGAAAACAAACATCACATTTGTGAGGATGTTCATTAAAGCCCCGACAAAGCTTTTCTTTGACAATCAAACTGCAAGATAAATCAATTATTAAATAATTACCAAAGCATTTTGTCATGAAATGCTAATTAGCCTGGGTCGTGACCTCCCTCTCAGCGCCCGGCGCGGATCGTCTGTGGAGCAGGGCATGTCCACTGCTGGTACCTAATGACAGTGACATTACACACTCGCTGAGCACTGTTACATTCTGTCTTCATCCACGCTGAGATGAAGTTCTCAGGGGGCATGTTAATCAATCACAGGCGGGCTCCAGCTGTTTCTGTGTCTTTGGCCTGTCTTCAGCAGCCCTGCTTACAAATTGTCTCTGAATAGTGTGGAGCAGCACCCCCCTAAACCCCCCCTTTGTTACCGTCTCTGGATAGATCAATTCTCCTAGACATATCCATCCTTTCCTGCTGCCTCCTGCAATCAAGAGGGTGCCACACACCTCAGCTTAACACTGTACACAGGGCACACTGCCCTGTGTACAGTTTTACATTATTGGCATTATTACACTTTTACATTATTGGCATTTGGCAGACGCTCTTATCCAGAGCGACATACAGTTGATTAGACCAAGCAGGAGACAATCCTCCCCTGGAGCAATGCTGGGTTAAGGGCCTTGCACAAGGGCCAACGGCTATGTAGATCTTATTGTGGCTATACTGGGATTATAACCCCCGACCTTGCTTGTCCCAGTCTTTTACCTTAACCACTACGCTACAGGCCGCCCCACTTGTCAAAGATGGAAGTTTTTTAACTCGAAAATGAAAGAGAGAAAGAAGAAAAGAAAAGAAAAGAGAGAAAATGATAGATGCTGTGAGAAGGAGAGAAAGAGAGAGAGTGCTAGGGATACAAATTGATTGTTTAGTGGCTAGATCAATCATTGTCATCTTCAGTAAAAGGATTAATGGATTTGATGGCTGATTCAGGTTTAGGCAGTAAGAATGTCTGAAAACAAGAGAAATTGGTTTGGACACTTGGGATCTGTGTTAATGTGAGGACCATTCAAGCCAGCCATACCTTTCTGTGGCCAGTGGGGGCTGAGGGTGAGGTGATGAGGTATCACATGGTTTGACATGCTGGATGTGGAACTCATGGACATTTCCATGAGACACCGATGGACACCAATCCACCACAGGGCACACATATTCACTCACACACTCATACCAAGGGACCTAGACTCACCTAGGCTCCCCAATGAGCCTTTCCTGCATGTCTTTGGGCTGTGGAAGGAAACCGGTGCCCTGATGCATTTCTGCTTGTGTCTCTGCGTGTGTCTCTACGTGTGTTTCTGCTTGTGTTTCTGCTTGTGTTTCTGCTTGTGTTTCTGCTTGTGTCTCCGCGTGTGTCTCTGCGTGTGTTTCTGTGTGTCTCTGCATGTGTCTCTGCGTGTGTCTCTGTGTGTCTCTGCGTGTGTTTCTGTGTGTCTCTGCATGTGTCTCTGCGTGTGTCTCTGTGTGTCTCTGCGTGTGTCTCTGCGTGTGTCTCTGCGTGTGTCTCTGTGTGTGTTTCTGCGTGTGTTTCTGTTTGTGTTTGATACTGTAATTAGAGTACCGTACTAAAGGCATTCAGAACCCACCACATTCACAACCGACATAATTCAAAAACTTGAGAAACAGCAGCATTCAGAAACAGTCACACATTTATGATTGATTTATTTCCCCTTATTGGTGTAGCACTATAGGTCAGTGCTCGGAGACAGTAGTATTCAGAAACAGCTCCGTATGTTCAGATCAGTGTTCAGACCTCCCTGGTTCTACACTGCTCAGTTGTTTGTATGTGACAGAAAAGTCTGAGCAATCTTCTGACTGTCACATGCCAGGTATAATATATAAAGATAAATGGCATTCGGTTAAATTCCTCTTAATGATAAATGTTTAATTTTCTGAACATGGTCATTTTGTGGCTCGTGAATCAGGTGTAAGAAGCTAACGACATGCGAATGAGAGCAAAAATAACTCTTCATTTTCAAGTATAATGGACGGGAAATGCCGTAGATTAATGGCACTATTTATCTTTTTTAAACTTCTATCTTTCTCTGGTGATCACGGTGGTCCCCAAGGAAAATATTCATAAAATGAAATTGAAGTTGTAACTTAATAGGTTATTAAAATTCCTGAGTGCATATCGCTTCTTTCAGAGCTGTAAATTTAAGCTGAAGTTTGTGTCACTGGGACTGATGGGATGATGGAGGGGGGAGATATTTGCGATTATAATTTCACGGCAGAGGCCATGTGATCAGAAAGGCTGTGGCAGACACCACAGCCTTCAGCCGGAGATTCCACCAGAAACCCCATGACATCCAAGAGAGCGGCTCACCTTAAAAATACTACTCTCCTCTTCCCCATTTTAGGCATGGTAGGTGAGCCCAAAGGAGAGATGGTTGCTCTCCGAGGGGAAATCCATTGGCTGGTTCCAGGGAGTCACATCCAAGCTCATCTGGTAATGGAGAAAAAAAATCAGAAAATGTGACCACATCAACCAAAAACAACAGGCAAATTATAAGTGACTTTACAGATTGTCTTTATTTAAAGTGTTAGTAGATGTCTAATGATTTGAGGGGCAAATGTTGCATCTTTTTTTGCTTCATCACAGTGAGTGTTTATTACACAGAAGTGAATGTGAAAGTGAAATCTTTAAAAATCACAGGGAGTTTCCGTCATGACAGCCGTGTGAATTCCATTCATTCCGTTACAGACAGTTTCTTCCATGTTCCATCAAAACCCCAAGATTTGACGTCTCTGCGTTTGAAATTGTAGCAGATATTTTTTGTCTCAATTTCACATTAAAAAAATTTTATCTCTCAAAAAATAAATTGTAGGCATTACAAATAAATATATTAATGTAAACAATGCCTATAAATATTTTACACAGACATGTTCTACCTATGTAATAGATTTATTTAGGTAAACAGAATATAATACATTCATATACAAAGATGAACACAGCTTTATAATACTGTGTAATGGGATTATACACACAAATGCAAGCAATAAATATAATAAAATATCATAAAATATTTATACAGGTTTATACAGGTGTTAAATGATGTCATCCAATATAATTTAATTAAGTGTTACCATAACGTTAGTTCGAAGGTAAAGTTATCAATGACAGATGTTTTTTTATGAGCTCGTGCTAAAACTGAATTTTCTCTACTGTACTGCATTATTGAGCTAGCATGAACACAGACCCACGCCTAGATTCACACACACTTAAAGCTGTTTTACGGGCATGTAAGTTGGTACCTGGCCTGGGAGCAGAGCTTTCTCTTTAAAATATAACATATCAGCAAAAATTAAAATGATTCAGTGGATTGAGATATAACAATACCTTATTTATGCAACAATTTAAGAATAAGGCAATTCAATAATCCACTATTTTTCTATGTAATTATGAGGAAGCAACCAATAACAAATAAGTAAAGCTTCTTGAATGTGACCTATTGAAAGTGGACATGGGAATGTATTCTGAACAGGTGGGTCTGTAGTCTGTGTCAGGCAATGAGCAGTAATCCTGCGGTCCTGACTCCTGACTCAGTCCAGCCCTGTGGGGCCAGTACAGACAGGCGTAGTGACTGACTCAGTCCTGCACTGTGGGGCCAGTACAGACAGGCGTAGTGACTGACTCAGTCCAGCACTGTGGGGCCAGTACAGACAGGCGTAGTGACTGACTCAGTCCAGCCCTGTGGGGCCAGTACAGACAGGCACAGTGACTGACTCAGTCCAGCACTGTGGGGCCAGTACAGACAGGCGTAGTGACTGACTCAGTCCCGCACTGTGGGGCCAGTACAGACAGGCGTAGTGACTGGGACTCGTGACCATGCAGGCAGAGGAGATCCGGTCACCTTCAGATTGTGGAGCGGAGAGTTTGTCAAAATGAAGAACACATTTTTGATTGAATCCTGTGGTATTCCTTTTTTCATTTAAAGACCTGACCTGATATTAAATTCGACTTTGTGTTTAACTGCCATTCTGAGCTCAACAGCTCTTATTGTCTGCCCCCAGCCTGCATCACTCCTCAATGGAATTAAAGCTTCTGGATTTGACTTCATCTTCCCCCAAAGATGCCTCTTCACCTGTGCAGTGGCCGTTACCTATGATGCCATTTTAACAGGAAAAGCTGTTAAAGGAAGCTGGGTTTATACGGGTAGAGGGGCTCTAAACACCCCGGATCCGCACTGCGCTCTGGGGACCCGGGGCCCGTCAGAGGGCCCGAGACGCCTGTCACACCACACCCTCGGGGGCCACAAATTTTACACATGTAATTTCACGGCTCTGATTATTATTGCAAATTGTGTCTTGGAGATGAAATCCACCCATGCATTTTGTCCCACCCAGAAGAGCAAGAGCAATAGTTAGCCTCTTAGCACACACACTCACACACACACGCACACACACACACACACACACGCACACACACGCGCACACACACACGCACGCACACACACACGCGCACACACACACGCACGCACACACACACACACACACACACACTCACGCACACACACGCACACACACACACACACACGCACGCACACACACACGCGCACACACACACGCACTCACACACACACTCACGCACACGCACACACGCATGCACGCACAAACGCACGCACACACACACACACACACACACGCACAGAGGCAGAGCCCATCTTTAATGTCCGCCCTCCCTAGGCCTGTAACACAGGTCCACATCCCTTTTCCTGTTTGCTGCTAATGTGCTGCCATCTGCAGCAGCGTCTGTGTGAGGCGCAAGGCGGAGGAGGATGGAGAAGGGTGGGCCCAGTGGGGGAAGGATGCCTTCCCTCTCTCTTCTTTTCCTCTTGCTGGTTCTGTTTTCCCCTCCTTCTCCAACCCAGAATGGTCTTCCTCTGATTCCACCCTGTGCAAGTCAGCCGATGAAGAGAAACAAGTGGCAGAGGAAAGACGGTACAAGGGTCAGTACTGAGGTCCAAATTAGGGTATATGGTAATACACGTTACCAAATTATATATATGTAAAAAAAAAGTAGGTGACCTGGATGTTCTAATCACTACACATCAAAATTTGATCGGCTGATGCATTGCCATTCATTGGCTCAATCCGTCCAGCAGACCTGGAGAACTGGAAAGGCAGGAATCGCCCCATCCCCTTCTTTTCCTCTTCCCCTCACTGATGCCCCCCTCCTCAGGCTCCATGACAGAACTGTGGTCTGCTGCGTTTCTAGGGAGGGCCACTAGGACACCATCATCAGCCCGCAGATCACAGGGAGTCTTGGGAGGGGGTGGAGGGGGCCCCTCCCTGGAGACTGGGTCCTCTGTGCTCACACGTTTGACAGATATGCAGCACAAAATGATCTCTCCCCCACAGGGATTTCCTCCATTTGTTTAGCTGGCCCTACAAACTGTTCAGACCCTATCTCCCTGCCTCCCCACCCCCCCTGCACCCCTCCTCCCCCCTGCCCCCCCCCCCCCCCCCCCCCACCCCACCCCCAGGCCCTGGACTGTTCATGTCATATAATGAATTGCCCTGATTATTTATCCTGTGACCGACAATTAACCAAGAACACCACCATTTTACTTTGTTCTTCCTGCAAATCTTTTAATTATTACTTATGATGAGTTACATTTTTAAGGCTTGATACACATTCCTCTTCTGGTGTTCTTATGCTGTAATAAAATGACATTACCAGGGCAAATGTCAGATTCAAGCACAGAACGCTAACCAACTTCAACTTTGACATACAAATAAACTCAAGTGCACCAGTTAAAATGATGTTTGTATTGTCTTGTCAAGATTATTATTAACCTTTATTTATACAGGGTAAGTTGATGGGCATTATAGACATTTTCACCCTCGAGATTTTCCCCAGCATATCACATTTGTGCTTCACGTCTTTATCAGCTGAAAGCACTGAACACATCTGAAGCGGGGTGCGTAAATGCCCATTGAGTAATTGCCACCTATTATGTCTGGTCTCCAGGGAAGGGATTAAACACCCCAGATGGGCACCAAAATGAGATTTAGGAGAATTGATGACATTAGAACAGAACAATTACCACTGAATATCAATATCAATAATAGTGAATTTGAAGAAAAAATGAACTACTATCGCCTTCATGATCACACCCAATTCATGCACCCCCTGCTTGTTATACCTGTTTATATTATAAAAAATAATGTGATGTGATCCAGCCTGGAGGCTTGGTTATGTAATATGTTTAAAAACTAATTTGAGGATTCATTGAGAGGGTTCATCATTTTCTCATTTTAGGAAGGAAGCTTCAAGCTCCAAAAAATTTATGAATGTTCATGTCCAATCATTGTATACTGTAGGGGAGACCAGGGCACAAACTAACACAGGGGATTTTGTGTAGTTGCATTTGTACAAGCATGAGGGGTTTGTTTGTATTATAGCAACACACTTCTTTGGCTTCTACTTAGGTATCATAAGAACCTCGCGCCTTCTGTTCTATATAAAACTTTCTCTTCTGAGACATTCATCACAAATTAATGATCTCGTCTGCGATTAATATATAGATGAAAAATGTAAACAGTAAGAAATGTTGGATTCACCAACCTTTAACTTAAAGAAAAGCTTTTTCTGACATTTAGCATGCTGTTACAATGTGCCCCAGAGCTGTTACAACTTGCCCAATAGCCAGCCACTTTTGACTGAACTGTAATCACCAGAAATGTCCTACTATGACAGTTAGTAAAGACATGCATCTTTTTTCTGGATGAAAAATGTTTGCTCTAATATGTGTATATATTTTTTATCAAGTGAAAACCACAAAAAGTGTTAGGTTGTTCCCTGGTCTCCCCTATGTCAAGACTTTCAAGCTTATATTCAATGTAAGTCAACTTGACATACACTTACATTTACTTATGTTTGCAAATAAATATCATGCTGATATTACACAATGACATTAGCTGAAGAGGTAGGAGTGGTTGTCTGGCAGTCAGAGAGTTGCCGGTTTTATCCCCCACCCTGGGAGTGTCCCTGAGCAAGACATAACCGCAAATCGCTCCCAATGAGCTAGTTGGTGCCTTGCATGGCAGCCTTTTACTAATTGTTCCAAAACTCCGGGCTTAAGACTTGACATGATCAGTTTTAGAAATTCCAGCCTCAGAGAGCCAAAGTCATAAAACTGGACAGTTCATACCGATAAAACCTTTTCATCTCGTCTTGACTGTTTGGTGGAGACTTGGCTTAAATCTAAAATCTCCCCTGCAAAGCACTTTCCAAGGAACTAAAGTATTTCATGTGCTATGTGTCTGCATGAAGCATTTGTGGCTCTAAGAATATCTAACACCGTCCTTTTTTCCCTGCTGAACACAGTAAACTTGCTTTAAATATTATTAAAGTGTTTCCACGTAAATGAAATATTGAGAAACTCCCATGACAGTGATATATTTTACATAGATCATCCTCTGTGATTTTGACTTGCTAATTAATCAACATTATTTATGCAGAAAAACTATAATGAACACATTGGCTCAGTTGTCAAGGCACACTTACCAGAAATGAACTCTTTCAATTTGAGTGGCTATCCATTAAAATCATGGCTGCTTACTCCATAAAATGATCCCAGAACGCACCGACAACTTGCTTCTATTGGTGCGTTTGGGCAGAGCTATGAGGAGAGCAATGAATGATTGAGCAAACTTAGACTGTTAAAAATGTCTTTCAGATGTTTCAACTGGTCAGGTGGTACATTACAGTTCAGCGCTCAGAAAGTCAGTGCATTGGTTGTGGCACGCTGTATTCAACACGACATAGAGGCGGCACTGTATATTAATGGTTATGGAACTGGGCTTCTAACCTAGGTTCACCCCAGGTAGGATGCTGCCATTGTACCCTTCAGCAAGGTACTGAACCTGCTTTGCTTCAGTCGCCTATACAGTCTATCCAGCTGTTTGACAGATGTAAAGGTTCACAAAAGCTGTGTATGAATGGATGCAAAAAATTGGAGCACTTCATCAAGTACATGTTTGAACTGATTTTTTTTATGCTTACATGCGTATATAATTATGATTATGCTTTAAAGGGTGGAATTAAACGGCAAAAATGCCACGGCTGGTCTGGAATTCAACGTACCCAGACACTCTCACCTCATCCCCCCGCTCAACGGCCTCCGCTGGCCTGCTATGGCTCACATCAAATATAAAACATC